>NC_053168.1:94011585-94256585 GCF_016835505.1 Polypterus senegalus
ATGTTGGCAGGTTTTCTTATTGGCTTCGAAATTTCCGTAATGGTCATAACTGGAAGCTATTTTTCTACATTTATTGTAATGGAGTTGAACTCGAAAGCAGTGGGGGCGGAGTTTCGTGTGACATCATTACGTGACATCATAATCATGTGAACTGACTGTCAACGCAGTGCGTAGAAAACCAGGAAGAGCTCCAAAAAGCGCTGAAGAAAACATGCATTATATAATCGAGAAGCAGCGAAACAATAAAAAGCGGCGAAGTGACATATACAACCATATTCATGAGTGCTGCTACTTCGGAAACAAAGCAAGGTGTAAACGTAAAGTTTAAATTAAGTTCATAGACAGGGTGCCGCTGGCGTTTGTCAAGCCCATGGGTATTGCGGGATACAAGTTTAATGAGAGGACGCCAGGATATAGCGAGAGTTTTGATCACTTTCTAACTAAGTTAAAATTGCACGTGAAGGGCTGTGCTTATGCAAATTTCGAGATACTGTGTTTGGGGGGTGTTGACAGTTAAAGGCGGGTGGGGAGTCACGTCATCATCTACCCTCCCATTCACTTCATTTCGCTCTGAGCTGAGCTCCGCAGCTAACGCACGCAGTGTTACGGAAGCGACTTTGTGACGCTGCCACCAAATACTCACAGAAAAACACAAGTTAATACACACGCATACACAATATAACAATATTTTTAAAATCTTTCCTTTTCTTAGCACAAGCACAGCTGAGAAGCTTCGATGCATATGCTTCATAACGCGTTAAAAATCACGCATTTAATCACACTTTGCAATACAGTAATCCCTCCTCGATCGCGGGGGTTGCGTTCCAGACCCCACGATAGGTGAAATCCAGCGAAGTAGAAACCATATGTTTGTATGGTTATTTTTATATATTTTAAGCCCTTTATAAACTCTACCACACTGTTAACATTATTAGAGCCCTCTAGATATGAAATAACACCCTTTAGTCAAACGTTTAAACTGTGCTTCATTACAAGACAGAGATGGCAGTTCTTTCTCACTAAAAGAATGCAACATATCTTCTCTTCAAAGGAGCACGCGGAAGAGCAGATAATGTCAGAGAAGCTCGCTAAGAAAAGCAAACAATCAAAAATCAATACATGCTTTTAAGTATGAAGCACCGCTTAAAGCGCATTTTGTAGAGGAGCCGCCCTATCTTCTAGGCAAACAACCACTGTGTAAACAGCCCTCTGCTCACACCCTCCGCCAGGGCAGAGAGAGTGAGAGAGACAGAGAGAAGCAAACAAAACAAGCGCCACGCTGGAAGCATATCTTATAGCATTGAGGAGTTTTAGTTAATATGTAATACATGCTCTGATTGGGTGGCCTTCTAAGCCATCCGCCAATAGCGTCCCTTGTATGAAATCAACTGGGCAATCAAACTGAGTAAGCATGTAACCTAAATTAAAGACTCCATTGTCCAAGAGAAAGCGCTTAACTAGCTTAAAAACTGCGATATATATTTAGATGTGCTTACATTTAAAATCCGCGATAGAGTGAAGCCGCGAAAGTCAAAGCGCGATATAGCGAGGGATTACTGTACAAGCAAAGGGGAACTTCTGTCAATGCATGATTTCATGGTAAACCGATTACATTGATCAGCGCTTCCCGATTCATTTTACCCGCGCACACCCTTGGTTTGAGAAGAAGTATCAAAAAATATGAGGTTAACACAGAAAACAGATCACCAATTGAAGCTTTATGAATAATCGATTCGCCATCAATAATTGTTTTGGTAAAGCCATACTCAGTGTATTCATTAGATGAACGGTAAAAAAGTAAGAGCGAGGGGAGGGTGACTTATTGAGGCACGCAGGCAAAACCACAATAGCACGCTGGCTCGCTGTAGTGCGCGTCAACTCGATCTGAATTGCGATCACATTGAAAAATATATCTTTTCAAGTTCTATTTAGTCCATATGTGTCAAACTCAAGGCCCAGGGCCACATCCGCCCCGCGTAATTATATCCGCCCTGTAGATCATTTTATATATTATTGTTATTAATGGCCCGGGATATGAAGCGCTGGTAACACAATAAACTACAGATCCCATAATGCAGCGCTTCAGCTGCCTTGCCAACACTTACAGCTAATCAAGTCTAGCTTATGATGCTGCAAGTTATTGGCGGCTAGCCCACACGATGCCAAAGAGAAAAGTTGATTCTGAAAATAGAGTCTTTAAAAACCGATGGGAGGCTGAGTATATGTTTACTGACATTGCCGGTAAACCCGTGTGTCTCATTTGTGGAGCTAATGTGGCTGTAATTACAGAATTTAATCTAAGACGGCACTATGAGACAAAACATCAGGATAACCTGAAAGACCTGAATGCAATGCAGAAGATACAGAAAGCAGAAGAGTTAAAGAAGAATCTGACACTTCAGCAGACGTTTTACCGCGCAAAATCACAAAGTGATTTCAAGTGAAGCTGCTTTTATGGGAGACACAAATGCACCAGTGCAACTTGCCCCACTTTCCCTGTTGCCAAGTAATGTTGAACCAAGTCGGCACAACGGTGTTCCCAAATACGCACTTTGCTGATAAACTGAGTGCACTGAGTTCGCACGGCGCTTTGGTGACTTTGAAGAACAAAAAAATAATTTTGAGTTGTTTCGCAACCCATTTGCTGTCGATGTGGAAACTGCACCTGTGCAGATTCAGATGGAGGTGATTGAGCTGCAGTGTAATGGCACACTGAAGGCAAAGTACGATACTGCAGGGCCCACAGTTTATTCACTCCATTCCCGCAGAAATGCTCCAGCTCCGCCTACATGCGCTCTCGAACCTTGTGCATGTTTGGTAGCACATATCTGTGTGAGAAGCTCTTCTCAGTGATGAAGACTAACAAAACAGCACACAGGAGTCGCCTCACTGATGAGCACCTGCAGTCCATCCTGAGAATCTCCACAACACAGAACCTCACACAAAACATAAACGAACTTGTTGCCAAAAAAAGATGTCAGGCGTCCAGCTCTGATAAAATGACATATGAGCAAAGACAACTGAATGATTTGATTTGTTATTGCTGAAAAGAACAAATTTTATTTATATTTCCAGGTTTTGTTATGCAGCATGTTCATATTTGAATTTGTATAATTTTGACAGGATATATTTTTTATGGAGAGCAAAATATAAGTTATTTAAGGTTTGAGTTGATTTATTCCGGAATAATATTCCTGTCTGTTTTTATTCATATTTATGTTCAAAAAAGTTACGTTTTAAAAGTTTAGTTTTAGTGTGTTCAATAAATGTTTATCCTCTTCAGCCCGCGGCCTAAAGTGTGTTTTGGATTTTGGCCCCCTGTGCAATTGAGTTGGATACCCCTGATTTAGTCGACACAAATATCTTTGGTTAGAATGTAAGGAAAATTTACTCTTTACATTTGTATGGTGAAGAAAAACTTATGCAATGATGCCTACATTTAACTTCCATTCCTACCAAAGATATTTCTGTCGACTAAATAAAAATTCCTGCTATTTAAAATTTAAATAGAACTTGAACAGATATGATAGTTCATAATATCCACGGAGACTTGCACTTAAGAGCAGGAGTCATCCATTTTAACAAACAGCGTATTGCACTGATATGAAATAGCCTGCCCATTTAATTATTTAGGAATGGATAAATAAATTAAAATTTTGTACAAATAATGTTTTTCATTTTTCTTCCTTGATGGATTCTGCCACCCCCAGCAACAGTTGCTCGCACCCCAAAGAGTGTGTGTGTGTGTGTGTGTGTGTGTGTGTGTGTGTGTGTGTGTATATATATATATATATATATATATATATATGACAGCAACATTCATCACTCACATGAGTGACAAAACAATTACACTGACAATCATGTTACGTTATTTTCAAAATGTTTCCTTTTCTTTTCATTACTTCTTTAACACACTACTTCCGCTGAACTGTGGGTATTTCGCTAGTATATATATATATATATATATATATATATATATATATATATATATATATATATATATATATATATATATATATATATATATATATAAATAAAAATAACTTTTGAAAGTGTTGCAGATTTATTAAAAAAGAAAAACTGAAATATCACATGGTCCTAAGTATTCAGACCCTTCTTTGCTCAGTATTTAGCACCCTTTTGAGCTAATACAGCAATGAGTCTTCTTGGGAAAGATGCAACAAGTTTTTCACACCTGGATTTGGGGATCCTCTGCCATTCCTCCTTGCAGATCATCTCCAGTTCTGTCAGGTTGGATGGTAAACGTTGGTAGGACAGCCATTTTTAGGTCTCTCCAGAGATGCTCAATTGGGTTTAAGTCAGGGCTCTGGCTGGGCCATTCAAGAACACAGAGTTGTTGTGAAGCCACTCCTTCGTTATTTTAGCTGTGCTTAGGGTCATTGTCTTGTTGGAATGTAAACTTCGGCCCAGTCTGAGGTCCTTAGCACTCTGGAGAAGGTTTTTGTCCAGGATATCCCTGTACTTGGCCGCATTCATCTTTCTTTCGATTGCAACCAGTCGCCCTGTCCCTGCAGTTGAAAAACACCCCCACAGCATGATGCTGCCACCGCCATGCTTCACTGTGGGGACTGTATTGGACAAGTGATGAAAAATTCGCTGATTTTTTCTTACAACCTATCTAATAATTGTTAACAGAAATCGCAAATATCCTCTGCAATGAATATTATATTATTGTGAATATTATAATGTCCCTGACATTTCTTGTTAAATTAAAAACAGACAATATAAAATTTGTCAGATTTAAGAAAATTGAAAATATGTACTAAAAAATTATTTTTATGTAATCTATCCACAACTTCAACAGTACGAGGACAGTACGAGGATGCTCTTTAAGGTGAATCCACTGTAATATTTTGGCTTACACTTTATTATTATTTACAGAAACATGGCAGAGTAGCAGACAATACACTGAGTGTCATGGGTAAAAAGTGTCTGTTTTTTGTGAACATAATGGACCATAGGTGGACTGATGCCATTCAACTGCACAATATACTGTATAAAGTGATTTAAATTCATACAGGGTGCTACCTACATACTGTAAGTAAATACTTTTCTTGAATAAAGATCAACTCACCTCTAAACAAGCCTCCAAAGTCACATGTAATATATTATGTGAATCACTTTATTTTGTATTTATATACATCCAACCGACAGTATCTGCTTATCTCCATTCACAAACCTATGGTTTCTTTACGTGCTCTCCTTTAATGCAAGAAAGTGTTCAAACTTACGGCTAAACCAAATTTTTTATAATTCCCATTTAAACATTCTCCTATCTTAAAACAGACTGCCATCTCTTAAAAGAATTTCAGCATTTCTTTGAGAATTATGCCAGATAAGTGATATTTTAACATGTATTGTTCTGTACAGTTGGTTTTCATGTATTTTTCTGCCAAGTTGGTTCCAGTCTCTGTACAGGCAGCCCATCAAAGCAAAGCCCCATTGAGTTATGAGTAAGGTAATGATGCAGGAATTTTGCCAGTGTAAACCATAACAGTAGTTTTCTCATTTAAAACATTACTAGTAATGGATAGAAAGTGCAAGGTAACAACAGCAAACTAAATTACCTGATGGAAGAAAGAAAAAAAGGCAAGAAACTAAAAAAACACCACATAGTGTTCTTACCTTTGCGATAATCTCTGAAATATTTTTTAAGGACTGCTTGATTGGATATTTTGCCATGTCCCACTGGAATCGGGTTATATAGGTGACCAAATCAACTGCATAGAAATGCACATAAAAGACATTAAAATAACTTGATTTAAGGGAACTAAAAGTAAATATTAATTAGAATTTATTGAATTAAATATGGCTTTAAGTGTAGTTAACCTAAGGTATTTTTGTTATGCAAAGTTTCAAATAATTCTTCAAACAGATAGGGGTCATGTTCATAAGAACACACAACAAAATTAATTTGAAAATTTTAATAACAACAAAAATATTTGTATTTATTTATGCCTTGAATAGATCATTTAGAAACATAATTCAGGAACTACACATAACTAAATACAAGTCAATGAAGTAATAATGCTGAGGAATACTGATGGTTTCGTAATGTTAATACTGACTGAAAACATGTCATCACGCAGCATTACATTTATGATGTCAGAATTGAAATTGAAAAACAACAACAACATTTATTTATATAGCACATTTTCATACAAAAAGTAGCTCAAAGTGCTTTACATAATAAAGAATAGAAAAATAAAAGACACAATAAGAAAATAAAATAAGTCAACATTAATTAACATAGAATAAGAGTAAAGGTCCAATGGCCAGGGTAGACAGAAAAACCAAAAATAAAACTCCAGACGGCTGGAGAAAAAAATAAAATCTGTAGGGATTCCAGACCATTAAACTGCCCAGTCCCGTCTGGAAAAAGCAATCACTTTATGCAAATATTTTAAAGCTCTAAAATAAAGGACTTTATTCTAATTCATTCATGCTAACATAAAATGGCATAAACATAAAAATGGAGTCATCAGTGTAAAACTACAGCAGCCATCATCTGTGTGTCAAGCAACACCACAGCTTTTATTAATGATAACCGCAACATAAACATGCACATCCCCACTTTGTATATTAAGCATTAAGTAGTATTTTTTTTTAACAGAAATACTAGTGGGAGTTATTTAGTATCTGTGGTAACTGTAACACTGAAGCCACATCCAATCAATTTCTCAGGGGATCATATGGTACTGTATATATAAGACCCACAAAATACTGTGTCTGCAGTCCTAACAGCACTAACAGAATTTCAAGATGTCTGGTCTCAGAATCAATTTGAATAAAAGTGTGCTCTTCCCAGTTAATTCTCAAGCATACAATATTAGATTGGACACCTTCCCTTTTATCAGCACAGATCAGTTTAAATACCTAGGGGTAAACATCAAAAGTAAATATAAAGCTCTTTATCAACAAAATTTTGCCGCCTGTATGGAAAAAAATAAACAAGACTTGCATAGTCAACCCTTCATGTCAATTCAGCTGGAAGAATTAACATTGCTAAGATGAATATCCTTCCTAAGCTTCTCTTTTTATTTCAAAACATTCCAATATACATCAACAGATCACTTTTTAAGAAATTAGACTCAACCGTAACCTAATTTATTTGGAATTCAAAACATCCACGTATCCAAAGGGTGACCCTACAAAGACCTAAGGCAGAAGGCGGCATGGCTCTACCCAACTTTCAATTTTATTACTGAGCAGCAAACTATACTATAAAAACCTAGACATGGACAGAAATAGACAAACATACACAGGCTTCGTCCGCAATAGAAATAAAATCCTGCAGTACTTTATATTCCCTGCTTTGTACACCAAAAAATACAAGTTATCGCCAAAATACTAGCTTCACTCAATCAGAATATGGAACCAATGTAGGAAGTATTAAGATAGAGAAGCTTTTATCTATGGCACCTCTGCATGAGAACCACCTTTTCCCACCCTCTCAAACGTACACAGTTTTTAATACCTGGAAAACGTTCAGGATTAAATCACTAAGAGATCTGTACAAAGACGTTTTTGCATCCTACGAACAATTACACTCCAAATTTAAAATTTAACTTACCAGCAACACATTTCTTTCACTACCTTCAAATTCAAAACTTTGTTAAACAGAACCTGCCCAATTTTCCTCACCTCCCACGTACCTCTATGGCAGAAAAAATATTGCTCAGTTTCGAGGACTCAGACAGCATTTCTGTCATATATAAAACTATTTTACAGTCCCTCCTTTAAAAGATCCAAGAGAACAGTGGGAAAAGGATCTCTTACTCAATATTTCATCTCTCTCATTTAAAATTGTGCAAAATGTTTCCAGGGCAAGATCCAAGCTGCAAACGCTGCAATCAAGCTCTGGCTTCACTGGGTCACATGTTTTGAGCCTGCAACAAATTAACATCATGTTGGACCAAAATCTTTAAATGCCTTTCAGAAAGCTTGGATATCACAATCCCTCCTAATCCACTGACAGCTGTGTTTGTTGTACTTCCAGATGGGCTTAAAGTGGAGAAGGACAAACTGTAATTGCATTTACTACACTATTGGCACGAAGACTTATCTTGTTAAATATGAAGAATCCTAACACACCTATTCTAAGTCAGTGGATAACCGATGTTATATACTATTTAAAACTGAAAAAAATATAATTCACACTAAGAGGATCTGTACAAAACAGTTCAAAACCTGGCAGGACCTAATCAACAACATTTTATAATAAGCATTTAAATTGAGGAAGCAGGTTCTCTCCCCTCTTTTGCTCCATTTATCATTTTATCTATTAATTTGTCTTTACTAGCATGAAGTTTTATACTGCTGGCCTAGCTCTCTTTCTCAGGTGTGGGAGTTGATTTGTTTCTAACCTTTTTTTGCTTTTTTCTTTTTGTAAAAGTTCAGTTCTCTATGGAATGTTATTTGATTTTAATAAATTCAATAAAATTAAAAAAATACTCAAGGGTTGGCTGCTTAATGATTCAGCAGCATTGATGATAAAAAAATCACTGACTACATGGCTGCTGGGTCTGGTTATTGAATATATATATATATTTTTTTTTTATTTTTTTTTTTTTTTAAAGACTGACTGGTAAATTTGATGATGCATATAGCATATCAAAGGATGATCCTTAGAAAGTTTTACTTTGCTCTGGTTCCTGTATTATCAAATTTGTATTCTTTAAAACATTTTATTGTACATGGAAGAATTAAGGGAACCACCATGGATCTGAAAAAAAAATCAACTGAGAGCAGCCATTGGCAATGACAGTTTGAATAAATGGATTCACTGCACTTCACAAAGATAATGGGTGTCTAATTTTGTAAATTTCACCAGCAAACCTTTTACTGATGCTTTGAAAGTCTTACTAAAAAACAGAAAAAGCCCTTGGAAGGATCTTATTACATACAGTGGTGCATCCGGAAAGTATTCACAGTGCATCACTTTTTCCACATTTTGTTATATTGCAGCCTTATTCCAAAATGGATTAATTCATTTTTTTCCTCAGAATTCTATACACAACACCCCATAATGACAACGTGAAAAAAGTTTGAGGTTTTTGCAAATTTATTAAAAATTAAAAAAGAAACTGAAAAATCACATGTACATATTCACAGCTCAATACTTTGTTGATGCACCTTTGGCAGCAATTACAGCCTCAAGTCTTTCTGAATATGATGCCACAAGCTTGGTACACCTATCCATCGCCAGTTTTGCCTATTCCTCTTTGCAGCACCACTCAAGCTCCATCAGGTTGGATGGGAAGCGTCAGTGCACAGCCATTTTAAGATGTCTCCAGAGATGATCAATCGGATTCAAGTCTGGGCTCTGGCTGGGCCACTCAAGGACATTCACAGAGTTGTCCTGAAGCCACTTCTTTGATATCTTGGTTGTGTGCTTAGGGTCGTTGTCCTGCTGAAAGATGAACCATTGCCCCAGTCTGAGGTCAAGAGTGCTCTGGAGCAGGTTTTTATCCAGGATGTCTCTGTACATTGCTGCAGTCATCTTTCCCTTCATCCTAACTAGTCTCCCAGTTCCTACCGCTGAAAAACATCACCACAGCATGATCCTGCCACCACCATGCTTCACTGTTGGGATGGTATTGGCCTGGTGATGAGCGGTGCCTGGTTTCCTCCAAACGCGACGCCTGGCATTCACACCAAAGAGTTCAATCTTTGTCTCATCAGACCAGAGAATTTTGTTTCTCAAAGTCCGAGAGTCCTTCAGGTGCCTTTTGGCAAACGCCAAGTGGGCTGCCATGTGCCTTTTAGTAAGGAGTGGCTTCCGTCTGGCCACTCTACCATACAGGCCTGATTGGTGGATTGCTGCAGAGATGGTTGTCCTTCTGGAAGGTTCTCCTCTCTCCACGGAGGACCTCTGGAGCTCTGACAGAGTGAACATCGGGTTCTTGGTCACCTCCCTGACTAAGGCCCTTCTCCCCCGATCGCTCAGTTTAGATGGGCGGCCAGCTCTAGAAAGAGTGCTGGTGGTTTCGAACTTCTTCCACTTACGGATGATGGAGGCCACTGTGCTCATTGGGACCTGCAAAGCAGCAGAACTTTTTCTGTAACCTTCCTGTCTCGGAGGTCTACAGACAATTCCTTTGACTTCATGCTTGGTTTGTGCTCTGACATGAACTGTCAACTGTGGGACCTGCGACATTATATTTATAAATGAAGATTCCTACTTCGTGGAAAAAATTTATCGCAGTAGAGTCTGGAATGTATTAACTGAGATAAACGAGGGTTTACTGTATAACTGTGCGGAGAATATTTATAAACAGTGTGGGAGTTTATAAGGTCTTAAAATATATAAAAATAACCATACAAACATATGGTTTCTACTTCGCGGATTTTCACCTATCGCGGGGGGTTCTGGAATGCAACCCCCACGATCGAGGATGGATTACTGTAGTGCACTTTTTTATGCTCAAAGTGCTGTAAATAATCACACATTTGTCATAAATTTAATTCCATCAAAATGCAACTAATCATCATTAGAAGAAAAGCTTTAACTTAAGACTAACAGTCCATTTACATAATAAATGTATTCTCTTACTTTCCTTTAAGAAGTCTACAAAACCCTTATTGAATTTTCAGATTTTGCTGGCTATGGCTGAAAAACACAAAATACAGCAGATCTTTTTCACCTTTATTAAGTTGTAATAACTCCGATCAGGTCTTTTTAAGACCAATACCAAATCACTGATATTCATGTTACTTGATAGGCCAATTCTGATTTTTTTTTTCTTTATCACTTTAAAAAACTTTTTACACTAAGCTCCTGCATAACCAGACTCATAGAACCCTTATGCCCTAAATTAAAATGTAATTAAAAAACACTACAGACCACAGGTTCCACAGTTAACTGTTCATTTTTATTAACAACTAGCAAAATACCCGCGCTTCACAGCAGAGAAGTAATGTGTTGAAGAAGTAATGAAAAAGAAAAGGAAACATTTTAAAAATAACATAACGTGATTGACAATGTAATTGCTATTGTTTTCTCACTGTTATGAGTGTTGCTGTCATATATAGAGATTATATATATATATATATATATATATATATATATATATATATATATATATATATATATATATATATATATATATATATATATATATATATATATATATATAGAGAGAGAGAGAGAGAGAGAGAGAGATATTAGGGGTGGACTCGAATAAAAATATAAATATAATATAATATTATATATAATATAATAAAATTAAATTAGAGGGTTTGTAATTAATTAATCGCATGTAATCACACAAGAAAAATTATCCCAAAGCGCAAATGTTTTTTTTTTTTAATTTAAAAGGGTTTTAATGGGCGACAGAATCAAAAAATAGACATGGACATGAATATTGCAAACTCAAGGTCTTAATTTCTGAAAAAAAAAATGCATTTAAACTACATTTCAGTTCAAAACAGAAATAAAAATATCATCCCTGGCTAAAATTGGGCAGACTTAAAAATAAAGTGGTATTCTAAGTACTTTAAGTACATGTTCAGAATGGCATTGTCTTTAAATAATAATAACAAAAATTTCAACATAAAGTGCAGTTTTTCTTCTTAAAAAAATAAGGCAGAAACATAAAATGTAATTTGACCAGCTTCACCTTTAAACTCCGAGTAACCTTAGCCAAAATTATTTAGTACATTAGGCTAAAACAGTGTGATCATTGAACATTCTGTAATTAGATGTAATTAAAATTACTAAAGGTCACGGAAGTCCAATGAGCCCCAGTAAGTCCGCTTTCTGTAATGCATCTAAATTTGCTTACTTTTCAGTGTCATAAAGCTGTTTAATTTTACTTGAAATAGTCTTTCGGCACGGCAGTTGGAAAGTTGGATAACCTGACACTAACTGTAGCACATTTTCCAACCCCCCATTTTCCACCACTGTTAGTGGTCTACAGTCCAAAGCAATCCATTTTGCAAGAGAATTTGTAAGTTTGACCGATGTTGACTTACGAATTTTGGTCCTGAAGCCAGTCATTTCATCAGGTCTGGGCAGCCAACACCTTTTGTTGGTAGTTGAACTCGTACTGGTAGTGCTAACATCATACATAGTTTCTGTGCTCGCTGTAACATGTTTTGCATTTAGATGGTACCGTAAGGTTGAAGTGCGTCGGTGGTATGCAGACTCCTTTTTGCACAGTTTGCACAAAACCACGCTTTTATCAAGGCCTCCGTCGGGTAGTCTTTCAAAATGAAATTTGTCTCTTCCATTTTTGTAGCTCTGATGTGTGCATCAATGTAATCGATGTACCAGGAAATCATGCATTGACAAAAGTTCCTCTTTGCTTGGAATGCAAAGTGTGACTAAATGCGTTATTTTTTAACGCGTTATGGAGCACATGCATCGAAGCTTCTGAGCTGTGCTTGTGCTAAGAAAATGAAACATTTTAAAAATAACGTAACATGATTGTCAATGTAACCTTTTGTAGGGTCTGTCCCTGAGACTTATCAATTGTCATTGCAAAGCAGAGCCTTACTGGAAATTGGAAGCATTTGAATTGAAATGGGAGATCAGAGGGTGTAACGGGGGTGTGAGGAATACAAACTCTCTCCCCTGAGCAACCAGCAGTAAAAATAGTTGCCTCAATTAGGTTCTTTTGCAGACACGTGACCTGAAGTCTCTTGCCGTTACAAAGTCTCTGTGGCAGTAAGATTTTCAGTAATATTATTGGTGTCCCAACCCTCAAAATTAGATTATGCTCTTTAGTGCCTGGAGGATTCAAAGTGTGGAGAAGCCCCAGAGACAGCGTGTGTATTAACTTATGGATTTTTCTGTGAGTATTTGGTGGCAGCGTCACAGCGTTGCTTCCGCAAGACCGCGTTAGCTGCGGAGCACAGCTCAGAGCGAAATGAAGTGAATGGGAGGGGAGATGCTGATGTAACTTCCCCCCGCCTTAACTGTCAATCCCCCCCACAAACACAGTCTCTTGAAATTTGCATAAGCACAGTCCTTCACCAGCAATTTTAATTTAGTTAGAAAGTGATCAAAACTCTCGTTTACACCATGCGTCCTCTCATTAACCTTGTATCCCGCGAATATCGTGCTAGCCATGGCATGACAAACGCCAGCGGCAGCCTGTCTATGAACTTAATTTAAACTTACGGTTTACACCGTGCTTTGTTTCCGCAGTAGCTGCACTTATGAATATGCTTGTATGCGTCACTCGCTTGATATTCTTTTTCTGCCTTCTCAATTGTGTAAAGCGTCTTTTCTTCAGCGCTCTTTGGAGCTCTGCCTTGTTCTCTATGTACTGTGGTTACAGTCCGTTCACATGATTACGTGGGAGGCGTGATAATGCGAGACACAACTCCGCCTCCCACGGCCATCGAGAAGCAGTCTATTACAGCATATGGGCGACAGAAATGGTTCCAGTTATGACCATTACATGTAGAATTTCGAAATGAAACCTGCCCAACTTTTTTAAGTTTTATTAGTGATGAGTGAGTGAGTCAGTGAGGGCTTTGTCTTTTATTAGTATAGATGAAATTTGTGTAGGCTTATTGGTCAGTGATCATAAAATACTAAAATAAATAAAATTTCCTTAAGATACATACTTTAACTAATACAATATGTACAAAAATATTTATCCAGACTACATATGGCATAAAAGAAAATAAAATGTTTCTCATAATTACAAACTGTCATATTGTTTCATTTTTTTCTGTAATGTACAATGTAATGAAACAAGGCTTAATTAAAAAAGTAGTTTTCACTATGTCTCTAATAACAAAATTATATGTATATATATTCTCATACAATCCATTAATTGATATTAGCAATTTAATGTTACTTGAATGTAAACATACATGCACTTATATGTTTTAGTCATTCTAAATCATCAATTGTACTTTTTGCTGTTAAAATATACATTTACTATATTTATAAGAGTGTATTGTTTTCTTCAGTGTATCAGTAGTTAGTTGAGGTGAAATTATAAAATATGGATTAACATTTTAATTATGTAATATATGTGCCTTACCAAAACTTATGCTGTATGACTCACAACAACAAATAAGCACAGTACAAATCTTTATATAATAAAAAAAAAATCCTATTGTTTATTAAGCAGCAATTTGAAATTCATCTTCATCTTTTCTTTTTCCAATTAAAAGCATAAGCTTCTGCATTTTAAACAAGCTCGCTGAACAAACTCAAGCAGTGTCCATTTTAGTTTAAAAGGACAAAATAAAAGTCTGTATTCCTTATAGTACATTTTCTTGCCCTTTTTCTATTTGCACAGGACGACTTACTTTTTCAATTTATTACTCCACTTTCTTTAACATAAAGGCTAATACGAACACCTCTGGTTCCCCAATAAAACGAGCCTCTATTCACTGATATTTGTTCACTGCAGGATACAAAAAAAAAATTATAATAATAATATGCATTACCTCACATAAAGGAGGACTGCAACAAAATCACCATAAAAGCTTATTTAGCAGGGGCTAAAAATATCAGTTTTGGTGATCGGTCTTTTTTTTACTCATCACTGATCAAGACATTTTAGTGAAAAATCGTCTGGTTCTAAACTGTGGCCATCAATCAGAGCATCGCTACTAATAACGCTTCATCTATTACATAATTGCAGGTACCTTTTGCTGTGCCTGTAGCACTAAGGCTGCTGGATATATTGGATAATATGGATATATTTCCATTAGATAAACACACATAGGTTTACAATTTTGTGCTAGTGTTAATCATTATCCAAATTTTTTAAGGGATTACATACTTGTTGAGTCTTTCTGACTGCTGTTGTGTTGAAAAGTAAAATGTTTTTGAACATCATCTCCCTGGCAAGAAGCAGCAAGTTTGTCCCTAACATATCTATTCTTGCCAGAACCTCCATACCATTTAAAGAGAAGTAGTATCATAGTTGCATATTTCCATTACAAAACATAAAAGCAGAAACTTCACTTCATTCTGTGATGAACTGTTAACTTTTCACAAAACACATCTTTTGAAAACTGAGACGAAAAAGTTCCATCATGCTCTTATCCAT
Organism: Polypterus senegalus; assembly: GCF_016835505.1. Classification (NCBI taxonomy): domain Eukaryota; kingdom Metazoa; phylum Chordata; class Cladistia; order Polypteriformes; family Polypteridae; genus Polypterus; species Polypterus senegalus. The sequence goes on from NC_053168.1 coordinate 94,026,630, forward strand.
AAGACAACATGGCTTTGGAACAATCAATGTGTAATGTTGCAAATTAAATATGGGAGTTCACGTTATTTCTTTCTGAGAAATGGCATTTCAATTACCAACCATGCTTAGACTTATTAAGAATACAATAGATAATTATAATATTCAAGGAATGGCCAGATACTGCCATAAACTCCTGCAACCACTTTGTGCTTCTGCTGACCTCTACGCAGCTTCTATGATGAACTTTCATTTTGCTCAGCCAATTATGGAAGAGCATCCCAATCTTAGCAATATTCTTGTAGTGCCATATTTTCTCTACATCTTGATAGTTTTCTTCAAAGTGTAACGCAATATATATAATGCTTTTAAATTTCTTTTACAACATTTTCTTCATGTGTACTCTTTAAACAATAGGATTTGATAGATTATTTTGTTAGTGGCTTGTAAATCATGGTTTTCTATGCACTATGTCGTCAACAAGAAACCTTAAAAGAAAATCCTTCAGTTGTTTTTGTTTAAGACTAATTAAAATAATTTGGTTTGAACGTGACTAGTTAAATGTAGCTGTTAACTGTCATCATAAAACTGTAAGCAATTATCACCTTACCTCCATTAGCCAAGAGGTTTTCTTGAACTTTATCTCTGCTGTCCTCCAGCACATCTGCCATATACTGAGCCACCTTCTTCACCACACTAAATGAAGGACAAGAAAAAGAAGTGAGTTGTCAATCACCAATAAAATGAACATTTACGTTAACAAACATGTTACTATATTTTAAGATTTTTAAAATCTTTACAATTATGTACTATGTCTGTAATTAATTATCCCATACATACCTGTCAACCAGCTCCCATCACACACGGTGGTGGTGTGCTGCTTCTTCAGACTAAGAATGAACAGGCCATGTGAATGACTCTGACACTTGTATAGGAATGCTTACCCAAAGGCCTTGCTCCAGGAGAGGGTCCAACCATTTTTGCTCTAGGTTTGGCTTGCCTTAATTAGACATAAATAAGGCTGTAAAACTCAACCCAACAAAATTTTAAATGTTAAGATCACATTGTGAACCGTTTATGGCCCTTTGTGATATTACATTATTGTTGGTGTTACACCTTGCCTTCCTTTTTCTAAGCAATTCGATAATTAATGTATATCAGTAGCTACCGTGTTTCCCTGAAAATAACACAGTGTCTTATATTAATTTTAGGTCCAAAAATGCACTAGGGCTTATTTTCAGGTAGGTCTTATTTCAAGTTCAAAAAAGTAAAGTACATTTATTCCTGTTCATTATACGGTACAAACTACTGGTACGTTAATGCCTGTTCAACAAGCAAGTCAACACGTACAGTATTCATGTTCTACAAACTACTGTACGAGGGGGTACCCAAAAGAATCCGCAATAGTGCCGCGCTGGATGGAGCCCCCGGAGCACACACTTCCTCCGCCACGGCAGGCAAGCACAGAACAACTTACTCCGAGGTAGTGCCCCAAGTTTCAACCCCGTCTTCTGTCGTTCTCGATCCTTGTGGCCAGCACGCAGCCGCGAACCCCCACCTCCCGCCGGGGAAAAATGCCGCACATCACCCATTCCCAAATGAGAAAAGATTTCTCGCCTAAAAAAAGGTGAAATGCAGCACCCCTCCCCAGCAGGAAACAAAAGCCCACAGCCACACGCCCACTGCAGCAGGAAATACGTGCACGCCAAAACCCCAGCCAGCACAGTGCTACCGGTATCACAGACTCCCTTGGGCACCACCTCCTATGTTAACTCTGGTTTAACAATCAACATGTATTCATGTTATACAAACTACCGTATGTTAACTGCTTCTACATTTATTCAAATACAATCATTTCATCTTCTTCTAGAATATCATCATAACTCTCCACATCTGAACCTGCAATTCCTTCCTGGATTTCTTTTGACTCCAATTCCTTTAGAGTTAATGGCCCCAATCTCCCATGTGCAGCAATACTGCTCTCCTTAAATGAACACTTCTTGTCCAGGCAACCTGCTCGTAGTGCATTGGCAACACAGCTTTCAGTGATTTTATCCCATGAATTCTTCATCCAAGTCACCACCTCTTTCAGTTTAGGCTTCACAAAGTTCCCCCGCTGATTTCTATCCATTCTGTTTTCAATGTAATCATAGACTTCTTTAATGGTCCTTGAATGGCTTGTTTATTGCAATGTCAAGCGTCTGGAGATAGGCTGTCATTCCTGCAGGAATCATTATCTGATCTATTCTTCTCTCTTTAAATGCAATTAATCCGTTCCAGACCATACGAACGTATAAATGTAAATATTTTTTTAATTTAAATTTTTTTTTTTTTTTTAAGTTTTTAAGCACAAATATAGTTAATTATACCATAGAATGCACAGCGTAATAGTACAGTAAATGTAAAAACATTAAATAGCACTGAGAAAACCTTGAGCAACAGAGAAAACTAACACTGCAAGATTTTGTGCTACAGCGCTATCAACCGCTCGCTAAAAACACTTTTTTTTTTAATGAGTTTTAAGCACAGGGGGAAAAAATGAACATTTGAAAAATCCATAATTTAATAAACCACCAAGAAAAGTAACATTGCAACAATGCACGCTACGAACCAATCGCTGTAAACAGAAGTGAAAACAAAAACAAGCCCAGTGCATTCTTTAACTGCCTTGTGTCCAGCCCCGCTCCTCGCTCTCTCATATGTGTATGTGTCGCATGCCTGGGTGTGTGTGTGTGTGTGTGTAATATTCTTTATTCGCTCTGGAAGCTTCTGTAAATGATTCAGTGCAAGGCAGTTGGTTAACTCAGAAAGAGTTGGAGCACACGAAACAGAACTTTACCAAAGACATCCATCTCCATTACTCTCTGTTATTAACCATATTTATTCATTGGTTATCTGGTTTATAACAACTTTATTTAAAACCTTAATTCACAATATACCACATCCCCCTTTTTCCCCAAAAACAATCACTTTTCCTTTTCTTTCATACTGTTTTGCATTAGAAAATAACCAACTATGTACACATGCACAATTTTTTCTTCATATTATCAGTTCACTGCTGAGTACTGTGTGCTTATGTAGTCCTGAGACTCAGAGGTCTTGAGTACTTGGCCTCCTGCTGGATCTTACATTTGACTGTTGCCCATTACAAAATCTTTAAATCTTTCAGGTATTTTTACAACCCTGCCACTTCTAGTGGATCTTTCTCGAACTTGACTGTCCATTTGGTCTTCCCCTTGGTGGCTTTCTGGAGGTAGTATACCTGCATTTTCTTGTGTCGGCACCTGTTCTGTACTACAGTGGTCTTCTTCATCCTCATGAACTACAAAAGTGTCACCATTGCGTGGCCTAAGATGTCTGTTGCGTTTATACTGCTCGTCTGCTGAAGTCACAATGTCATATGACCTTGGTTCTTGACGTTTTCATACCACTATTGCTATTTTCCAGCCTTGCTGGGTTTCTACATTGACTTTTGCTCCTGGACCAAGGACAGAAAGTGACTTTGTGTGTTGATCAAAATAAGTTTTCTGTTTTTGTTGCTGCTGTGTTAGTCTCTGCTTCATTTTCTTTGTGTATCTGGCTTTCAGCATGGGACTTGTTACAAGGAGGGTGCTTCTGAGAACACGGCCCATCAATAACTCTGCTGGTGAGAAACCTAATCCTGCAACTGGTGTATTTCTCACACTGAGTAAAGCAAGATGTGCATTAGAAAGCCTTCTTAAGCATCAGTTTGATCGCCTTTATTGTTCTCTCCGCCATACCGTTTGACTGGGGATATCAAGGGCTGGAGAACTTCCATGTTGTATCCCAGTCTTTGGCAAAGTGCCGCACCTCAGCACTTGCAAAAGGAAGTGGTCACTAATCACTTCTTTAGGAATTCCATGCCTTGAAAACACAGCTTTCAGTTTTGCAGTCACTGTTTGTGCTGTTTTGTCCCTAATCTGCTGTACTTCTAGGTATTTAGAAAAATAGTCCACTGTGAGAAGAAATGACTGACCTTGTAGCTAAAATATGTCTACACCAACTTTGTACCATGGCAATTCAGGTAAGTCATGACTTTTTAGGGGTTCTAGTTGATTTCTTGGGAGATGTTGACAAGCACTGCATTTTCCTATCATTTGTTCTATATCTGTAGACATGCCAGGCAAGTACTTGTACTTACGTGCTTGTTCTTTGGTTCTTTGAATACCTTGATGAGCAATGTGCAACTTTTCAAGTATCATCAACCTCATTCTGGTAGGGATGATAATGTCACCAAACAATTAGCTTCTTCTACATCAAATGCTCGGGATAACGCATCAGCTATGTGCTTATGCTTGCCTGGTGTATACTTTATTTGAAGATTATAGCGTTGCAATTTTCGGGCAGATGGGGCTAGTTAGCCTTGTAAGGCTACTCATCTAGGAGAAGGAAAACTCTGATCCCAAACCTCCCCTGCCTTGTGGCTAGACCCATTCATGGGGAAGGCTAGGGGAGTAAACCCCGAAGACAAATCAGGAGTCGGAGTCCCTAAGGCAGTTTGCTATATGCTTGTCTCATAGCTTTCTGGCAACTCCTGCGACACCTTGGATGCCAAGATGTATAGGCTATGCCTTTCCCTTGTAAACATCTGATGTGTGGAGAGAGGGGAACTGGTACATGGGCAACATCAGTCTCTCCTCAACATGCTGCCCAGGCTTGCGCCCTGGAGAGGACACTCCAGCTTCGCTATTCAGCGTCGACAAAACACGGAAGGCAGCAGTCTACCGGTTATAAGCCACCTGCTCGATTGACGTAGAGCTGGCGCCAGGGGTTGCCTCGCGGTGGGAGAGACTACCTTATCTCATTGGACAGCTACCGCCCGCCTCAAACTGGGCAGCCCCCAGTCAATAAGGTGTTGTCTCGTCACAGTCTGTCTGCCCTACTGGGTGCGTAGGGCTCAGGACATTAATATGGCCGACAAGCAGACTGTAAAGTAAGCACCAAGCCAAACAATAAAAACAAAATCAAACTACAAACAGAAAGAACGACACTTGAGAATTGGAACTTGGAACGTAAGAACAATGACACCAGGCCTGTCTGATAGTGTACAGGACATAAGTGATGCTCGCAAAACAGCAGTCATCAATAATGAGCTGGCAAGGCTGCATATTGACATCGCAGCCCTCCAGGAAACACGACTGCGGACTCTGGAAGCATAAAGGAGAAAGAATACACATTCTTCTGGCAGGGAAAGAAAGATGACGAAGTCAGAGAACATGGTGTGGGCTTTGCAATAAACAACTCTCTATTAGATATGATTGAGCCATGCAAACCGGGCACAGAAAGGATAATGACACTTCGCCTTCTCACAAGTACAGGCTACGTAAATCTGATCAATGCCTATGCACCAACCATGCAAGCCAGCACCGAAACTAAAGATCAGTTCTATGAGCTACTAAACAGTGCTGTTGCCGCAGTCCCTACTTCAGAACACCTCTACCTTTTGGGAGATTTCAATGCCCGGGTCGGCTCTGACCACGAATCCTGGCCAAGTGTGCTAGGTCACCATGGCATAGGAAAATGAACGAAAATGGCCAGAGATTACTCGAACTCTGCTGCTATCACAGCCTATGTGTGACAAACACCTACTTCCAGAACAAGGCATGTCACAAGACATCATGGAGACACCCAAGATCAAAACATTGGCATCAGCTGGACTTGATCATCACCAGGCAAATTTCTGAACAGCATCCACAACACCAGAGCTTACCATAGCGCTGATTGCGATACAGATCACTCCCTCGTTGCCTCAAGGATTAAGTTATGCCCCAAGAGGCTCCACCTCCAAAAAGAAATGTCAGCCAAAATCAACACCTGCCGGACCACCGACCTAATCAAGAACAAGGAATTTATAGAACAACTGGGGGAACTGCAGAATTGTGACCAAGAGCCAAATGCAGAGGACAGATGGAACTTACTCCGGAACACCATCTACAGAGCTGCCGTCCTGACGTATGGCAAAAAGGAGCACAAGAACACTGACTGGTTCGAGGCCAATGCTGCAGAGCTCGAGCCCGTCATTGACGCTAAGAGAAGGGCACTGATCAACTATAAACACGACCCAAGTCAGTACAACCTCCAAGACTTGAAGGCTGCCCGAAGAAAAGCCCAACAGATTGCTCGTCGCTGCGCAAACGACTATTGGCTCCAGCTGGCAAGCAGCATTCAGCAAGCGTCAGACACTGGCGACACAAGAAACATGTACGAGGGCATCAAGCAAGCAACAGGCAAACCAATAAAGACGACTGCACCCTTAAAGTCCAAATCAGGCGAGACCATCACAGACAAAGACAAACAAATGGGAAGGTGGGTGGAGCACTACCTGGAACTGTACTCCAAAGAAAACTCTGTCACTCAGACAGCGATGGACGCCATAGAAGACTTGTCAGTTCTGCAGGAGCTGGACACCGAACCTACCATGGATGAACTCAGCAAAGCCATTGATTGCTTGAAAAGCGGAAAATCACCGGGTGATGATGGTATTCCGACAGAGATTATCAAATGCGGAAAACCAGCTCTTCTCAGACCACTCCATGAGCTCCTCTGTATGTGTTGGAGGGAAGGCAAAGTTCCACAGGACATGCGCAACGCCAAGATTGTCACTCTGTACAAGAACAAGGGAGACCGCAGCGACTGCAACAACTACAGGGTATTTCACTGCTGAGCACGGTGGGCAAAGCTTTGCCCGCGTGATTTTGGAACGCCTTCAGATCCTCGCGAATTGTGTATCCCGAGTCACAATGCGGCTTTAGGCCAGAAAGATCCACAGTTGACATGATCTTCTCAGTATGCCAGCTTCAAGAGAAGTGCAGAGAACAGCAGATGCCATTATTCATCGCCTTCATAGATCTGACTAAAGCGTTCGACCTTGTAAGCAGGAGCGGCCTGTTTCGGTTACTAAAGAAGATCGGTTGTCCACCTCAGCTGCTCAGCATTATAACCTCTTTCCACGACAACACGCAGGGAGTGGTCAGTTACGACGGGGACAGTTCAGAACCCTTCACAATCAAAAGTGGCGTCAAGCAGGGCTGTGTCCTAGCACCTACTTTATTCAACATTTTCTTCTCAATGCTGCTAAACTTTGCTTTCAAGGGCTCTGCCGAGGGTGTTTACCTACACACTAGGAGTGACGGAAAGCTGCTGAATATGGCCCGGCTAAGAGCAAAGACCAAGATTCGCACTGTCCTTGTCAGGGACATGCTGTTTGCTGATGACGCTGCCCTAATGTCACATACAGAGGAACACCTCCAGCAGCTAATGGACCGCTTTGCCCAGGCATGCAGGGAATTCGGATTGACAATCAGCATCAAGAAGACCAACGTCATGGGTCAAGACATCTCTGCTCCACCCTCTATCACCATCGACAATGAAGTGCTGGAGACCACCGATAAATACATATACCTGGGCTCCACTATTACCAGCAACTTGTCTCTCGACAACGAGATTAACAAGAGGCTCGCCAAAGCAGCCAGCGTCATGGCCAGGCTGAGCAAACGTGTGTGGTCCAATAACCATCTAACACAGAATACCAAACTTAAGGTATATCATGCATGCGTTCTCAGCACTCTGTTGTATGGCAGTGAGGCCTGGACCACCTACGCCCGCAGGAAGACCGCCTCGAGAGCTTCCATCTTCGCTGCCTCCGACGCATCCTTAACATCACGTGGCAAGACAAAGTCACCAACACTGCCGTGCTTGATCAAGCCAGCTCACTGAGCATACACCTTCTTCTATGCCAAAGACGCTTACGTTGGCTGGGCCACGTGCATAGAATGCAAGATGGATGCATACCCAAAGACATTCTGTATGGTGAATTGGCCGCAGGACACCGCCCCATTGGTCGCCCACATCTTCGCTTCAAAGATGTCTGTAAACGCGATCTCAAGCTGACTGGCATCGACCCTGACAGTTGGGAACAGCTTGCTGATGACCGGAACGCCTGGCGCCAGACTGTCCATGAAGGCATCAAGAGGGGTGAGCAACATCGCAGTCAACAGATGGAAACCAGAAGGCAAAGGAGAAAAATGAGACAGCAGAAACAGGACTCGGGGCCCCCCATCCAGCTTCACCTGCAGCCACTGTAGAAGAGACTGTCGATCTAGGATCGGACTGCTGAGTCACTCCAGACGCTGCCCCCAAATACACAAATGAAGATCATTCCAGAGCGCAAACATCATCTTTCGAGATGGACGAATGCCTACTATAGCGTTGCAATTGAAGAAGCATCCTTTGCAGACGTGCTGGCGTCTCTCCTAAGGGCTTTGTAAAGATGGCTTCCAGTTGTTTATGATCTGATTGCACAACTGCTGGGACACCGAAAATGTACTGATGAAACTTCCTTGCAGCAAAAACTACGGCCAGCAACTCCTCCTCGATCTGTGCATAGTTGCATTCTGATGGTATCAGAGCTCTGGATGCATGTGCAACAGGTTGTCTCTCTTGCAAAAGACATGCACCAAGTCCATCTTTTGAAGCATCAGCCTGAAGAACTATTGCTTGCTTTGGATCAAAGAATTTTAGTACTGGTGCCTCCATCAGTAATTTCTTGAGATTATCCAGTGCTGTATCATGTTCAGGACTCCAGAGCCTGTGTGCGTCTTTCCTCAACAACTGTCTCAAGGGTGCCGTTATTGCTGCTTCATTGGGAATATATTGTGCCAGATATTTAATCATGCCCAGTAGGCGCTGCAAAGCCTTCTTATCTTCTGGGTTTGGCATATTGACAATTGCTTTCACTTTGTCATTATCTGGCTGTACTCCCCCTCTTGTCATTATGTGTCCCATATATTTAACTTTTCCGAACTTATATTGTATATTCTCTTCATTGAATTTAATACTTTTCTGTCTTGCTCTCCGCATCACCTACTGAAGGATCTCTGCATGCTCCTTTTCATCTATAGCTGCAATAATCATGTCATCTGCTATGATGTGCACACCAGGTATGTCTCCAAATGTTCTTCTGTTGGAAGACCTCACTTGCAGATTTAAATCCAAACGGGAGACGTTTCAATCTGTACCGTCGCCATGGAGTGTTGAAAGTGCAGAGCACTGATGACTCTTTATCAAACTTGATTTGTCAATATCCATCCTTTTCATCCAGAATGGTGAATATTTTTTTTCCAGCCAGTTTGCTGTGGACGTCATTGCGGGATGGTATGGAGTAATGTTGCCTTTTGATAGCCTTGTTCAACTCCCGGGGATCTAGACATATTCAGAGTTTGCCATTTTTCTTTTCTGTAATCACCAGACTGCTAACCCATTTTGTCGGTTCTGTTACTGATATGATAACATTTTGCTGTTCTAGATAACAGTGTTTCTTTCAGTTTGTCCATAACAGCAAATGGAATTTTCCGACAGCCGTGTATAATTGGTGTCACCTCTAGATCAATATGAATGTGACGTTCAACAGGGAATTCACCCAGACCTTGAAATACATCAGGATACGTGCTCACTAACTCTTGTATGGTTGCTGGTGAGTGCACTTGTACCTTGTCAACTTGTTTGACTAGATTCAGCTGTTCACATACTTCTCTCCCTAAGATTGAGGCAAAAGGCTGTTTAGTGATGAAGAACTTTAATTCTGCTTCTGTCCCAGCAGTACTGCATCTCAGGTAGGTACACCCAACAGGATTGATCCTGGCTCCACCATATGCAATCAGCTTTGTTTTGGTAGGTTCGAGAAATATGTCCCCTCGGAGTGTTTGAAATTGTATTACTGACATCACATTGGCATTTGCACCAGTGTTCAGTTTAAATTTTACTGGAACCCCTTGAACTGACAAGATCTCATGCCAAGCTCCATTTTCAGCTGGCTGTAGCACATTCAACTGGGGAAAACTGTAAGATTCCAACAAACAGTGCATCCACAGTCTGAGGAGACTGTTCTGCTTTAGACCAGCACATTTTAGCATAATGGTTCATTTTGCCAGTTTCTGCACTTCAGACCATATGCTGGACATGTTTTGGGACGATGCTCTTTCCCACACCTGTTGCAAGGTATTGTATCACCTCTATCTCTTTTGTAAGAAACCAGTTGATCATTTTTGTCTCTATGCTGATTCCTTACCATATTCTGAACAATTTACTGTTTGCTATGTGTCTGTGCTTTTTGTGCCCGGGTGAGCATGTGCATTTCATTTTCTAATTTCACTTTTGTCATTATGTTAATTTGCTCTCTGGCTATCTCTGAAGCTCTGCAAATGTCAATGGCTTTTTCTAAAGTCAGACGAGGCTCTCCGAGACGTTTTTCTTTTACATGCTTGTCTTTAACACTGAAGACAATTTTATCCCTTATCATATCATTCTCTGTAGGGCCAAATTCACAGTTTTTGCTCCGTTTCTGGAGTTCGGTAACAAATCAGTCTGCAGCGGCTCTTGCATATTGTAAGTCCAAAACTGATGTCTTTCAAATACCAATTTTTTCTTGGGTGTGCAATAGTTTTTTGTAAAGATTCCAAAACTGCATCTACTGTAATCGTTTCTGGATCTGCCGTAGTTATTTCAAGTGTATTGTAAACTTCCAGCGCGTCCTCTCCTAATGTATGCAACAAAATGGCGATTTGCACTTCATGTCATATACAGCCTATATTTCTGCTCCCATCTATGCCAATTTTCACTAACATTGCCGGTTAGGACTAGCGGCGGCGGAGGCTGAAACTGGTCCATTTCACTGGTGCGGACTTAAAAGCAAATGAAACAACTTACTGCCAGCACTGTTGTAAGTGCTCCGGGTCTCTCTATTTCACAACTGGCAGCTCTCGCTGCGGTTCGGCTAGAAAAGTTCATTAAGTTATCTACAGGACGAACTCTCTCCACTTCTGACACCATGTAAAATGCTTTATTTGCTCTGGAAGCTTCAGTGTATGATTCAGTTCAAGGCAGATGGTTAACTCAGAAAGGCATTTAATTTATTAGAGCACACGAAAAAGAACTTTACCAAAGACGCCCGTCTCCATTACACTTTACTAACCACTCCCCTTTATTTATTCATTGGTTATCTATTTAAAACCTTAATTAACAATATACCACAGTGTGTGTGTGTGTCACGCTCTCTCACGCTGACTGCACAGGGAATGCACAGGGAGAGACTGAACACATGCGGAAATCAACTGGCTTGTTCGTATACCGAGTGTGAGATCATTAACAGATGCAAAAGTTTGGCAAACTTTTTGGTCGTAAACCGATTTGTATGTGTTCCAAGACGTTCGTGAAACGAGGTTCCACTGTACTTGTAAAAGCGCCTTACCTTGTAACCAGGGCAGCTTCTAGGTTAAATATGGCAGCTTTTATTTTCGGGGGAGGGCTTATATTAGCGGTACATCAGAAATTACTGCTAGGTCTTACTTTTGGGGAAACACGTCATCAAATGACTTCTTCAAAATGTCACATATATTTGTCTCTTTCTTTTTTTGCCCGGTGCTGCGTTGACTTCATGGACCAGAAGGTGTGAGCTTATTCAGTGCGAGCAGGAACATGCACGTGGCTGGTTGTTGTGTGCTACAACATGCTTGACTTGGACACAATCAATGCACATGTACTGTACAAGGCATGCACGGGTCCAATGGGAAAAGAAGAATGTTCTTTGTTCCTCTTGCAGAGGAACTTCTTCATCGCTTCTTACAAGAAAAGGCGATGCAAAAAGAAAGAGAGGATGCAACATTGACAAGCTTCTGTTCCAAGGTCACTGCTTCCCCCAGGAAAGCAAACCCAAGTCAGGGTCAGGTGCCCCTTCAATGTAATAGGAACCACAGCATAGAGAGACGTGTGTACACTGCAACAAGTACACATGTTGTAAATGTAGGAAGAATGGTCCTTGGGTGTGTGGGAACTGCTAACATTTGAATTTGATGATTGCATATAGCACAGAACTGATCTTTCTGTATTATTCCTTCCTCTGCATGTCCTGGAGTACAAAGGAAACACCACCATACACCAAAATGTGGAGATTGGGCAAGATCGGGAAAATAAAAAAAACGTAGTCATTGATTACAACCACAACAAGGCATGCAAATTAATATGAATAATACAAATACAGTACACCCGCAAAATTTTCAGGGGTTACGTTCCTAGAGTACCCGCAAATTGTGGAAAAAATGCGAATTTTGGATGTGTTTAAAAAAATTACTATAGTTTAAACCCTAAATATGCCCCCAAAACACTTTTTTCAAACTCAGTTTAATATATTACCTAAAAAAAGAATGTAACAGTAAACTTGTATACTGTACAGTACTGTACTGATATGTCACCCACAGTTCTAGAATGTAAAATACAGATGTTACCGCTATATGTACTGTAATTTATGCAAGTGCATTTTCATTGTCAGAAGCCTTAGAAGGTGCAAGGTATTTCGGCAGCATCTTGGGGCTTTAACCCTTAAACTGGCACACACTTGGGGGTTAATGCATCCCTGGAGGCCAAATACTTTTTTGCTGCACTTTAAGTAAACGTCACAATTCACAAAGAAAAAGTGAAATTTTAATGTAACACATTTTTTTCATGCAAAGAGCATCACAATTACTGCAACACTGATCATTTTAGATACAGCTAATGAACTGTAAAAACTATTTAAAAAACTACTGGAACAATACATACAAAGTGCAGCTGACGCCATGGCTCAGTAAATTACCGAGCCAACTGCGCTTGAACTGGCTGCGCTCAAGCAAAAAGAGGTAAGCGTTGATGCTGGCAGGCTAGTCGAGTGCAGTGGCTCAATCCCAGGGACAGTGAGGCTGCAGTACTGCAGGGTGTCACGCGTGGGTCACAGAATTGCACAGAAACACAGAAGATTGTAGAGACATGAACTTTATTCAAACACTTCAAACAAACATGTCTCTTTCAGAAGTAAAACAAGCTCAGAATGCAGTTAGTTCTCAATTAAAGAATAGACAAACATCATAGGGAAACACAACGGGAGCGGGACCCCCAACAGGAGCAGAGGATGTCTGGGGGAGGAGAGAGAAACAAAGCAATCAGCCAAAAAGGACAGGTGCTGTTCAGGCTTTTAAGTAAACGTACCTTCACGAGAGAAGCATATCACGTTACAGCTACAAGTAAGCCCAGCAAGTAAGGGAGCAATGTGAAAGTAGTCTATTAGCATTTTTAAGAGGGTTTTTTTGAGGAGCATCCATGTCTTCTAGGGGTGCGTTCAGCCTCCCTGCTCACAAGGGGCTTGCAGGGGTCATGAGCTGGCTGCTCAACGAATGAACAGCACAGACTGATCAGCTCCTGCATGCTCGCAAATGGCACTGGGAAGCAATTATAGCCGGTTGTGGGGGTTTAAGGGTTAAGAGAAACAAAACAGAAAACACAAGAACACTCAGCTGGAGATGCATTACAATTACAATGAATAACGCTCTAGCAGTCTGGTGCCGCTAAGATTCACACCGTCAAGATGACGGTGATTTATTTATTTTTATGCTAAATATTCCAGGGACGCACCCAGCCTTGGCCCGTACTGCACGCACTCACAAACAGAGACAAAAACAAAGCAAACTGGTAATCAAACAACAAATAAAGAACGTAATGAAAACGATACAAACCCTTTTCCCCTTACAGCGATTACACATTAAATACAACAAAGCACAAACAAAACACAAAGCAAATCATGAAAAACGTTCATGAAAAATGGTAACGGATGAAATGTAATGATGAAAATAGATAGTCCAGATATCCGCACATTGAATGGGAATGTTCCTGAAATGGTGAAGATGGGTGGACGGGTTCAGGAGCGCTCCTTTCTTTGCATGATGACCATTAATCCACTTATAGTCGTCATGTACACAGGCAGATGGCTGACAATCCAGACGCACAAAACGATCCAGGACAAAATGAAAAAATACAGGTAACCCAACAGAAGGTAAACAGACAGGAATTTGTAACACAAATTACAAAATCTTCCTTTTGCTTTTGGTCCCTGGTCCCCTTTTTAAAAGCCGCGCTAACATCCTTTAACCCCAACAACCCCAGCACCCTCAGCATATTCGTGAGATACAAGTTTAATCCGATGGTTGTGCTGCTTCCAGACATGCATTTTCGTATTAAAGCATTTAACCAATCACATTTCAGCCATCATTTGTTGCCAGGCAGAGAGGCCTTCACAATCCATTCTGCAGGCCCTCTAACACAGAATAAATGTCGATTAAACTGTTGCTTCAACCAATCAGATTTTGAGTTGGTGTCAGTAGGGCCCTCTAGCAGGCGTATGGCAACGTCACCGTATTCAGACTCATTGATTGGATAGAAGCCGATATGAGGAACTCTACGAGGCCACTGAACGCACCGCACCGCAGGCACTCCGAGCACAAGATCCTCGTGCGCACTAGCACCAACTCCATGGTAAGATTCTGGACAATATTTGCCAGACACAGACTGATGTGTTGTGTGATCTTGCAATGTCCACGGCTTTATTTAATTTTAGCTCAGACCCGGCACTTAAAAGTTTCTCTCACACTTTCGCTGAGGGAGGGTTTCCGCAGTAGCTGCACTTATGAATATGCTAAGCACAGTCCTTCACCCGAATATTTACCTTATATGGGCAGGCACTCAATTACGTGGGAAGCGTGATGATGCGAGACGCAACTCCACCTCACACGGCGACCGAGCTGCAAGCTATGACCATATCTATACAGTATATGGATGAAAGTAGGTTCCAGTTATGACCGTTACGCGTAGAATTTCGAAATGAAACCTGCCCAACTTTTGTAAGTAAGCTGTAAGGAATGAGCCTGCCAAATTTCAACCTTCCACCTACACGGGAAGTTGAAGAATTAGTGATGAGTGAGTCAGTGAGTGAGTGAGTCAGTCAGTCAGTCAGTGAGGGCTTTGCCTTTTATTAGTATAGATAAATAAAATTATTTAAAGAACTTCTGTAAACAGAGAAAATTCCCCCTGGGGAATAAGTAAAAAGCTGTCACTGAATTTCTTAAGTTAAATACAGTATTTTCATCCATGGGTAGTGGTTGAAAAGACAGCCCAATTTTATACACTCAGCCACACTTGGCTTTTTTTCCAAACTCTTCTTGCAAACAAAAGACTTAAGTCTAGATGCACCATTTTCTGTAGATGACCTTCAGATCTTAAATGCACATTGTGACAACATACAGTCAGAGATACAAAATAAAATTAAACCAATTATGGTAAAAGGTATGACTGAAAAGGTTGAACCTGGCCTAGAACATGCTGGAGTCGATAAACATACAATTAAATGTTGTAAGAGCAAAGCTAAATGCAGCTATAAAACAGGCTACATGGCCAAAAGCACAGAAAATTGTTAAGAACATGAGTAAACACTGCAAGGCTGACAACAAAGTTGAAGCCACATACTAGTTTGACCAATTATTAATTTACATTACAAAAATTCCAGGTTTATGTTTCTCAAGCTACTGGCAGGGATGCCTTGAAAAAGCACTGCTAGATGAAGCCATAACTCAGTAATTGCGGTGCTATAGTCTTCTGGAATCTACTAATTGACCTATAAAATGAAACACTGCATTTTACATCAAGCTTTTTACATTTAAAATTACTAAATTATAATTGTGTTAAAATATCAATTATTAATGATCTTGCTGAGCCATATGTTAAATGGGTTTTGAACTTGTATATAAACACCACAGAGGAAAGTATTTACCTTTCAACAAATGAGTCAAGCTTAGCGAGTTCATCTGAAAGCCCCACCAGCACATCTAAAGTGCCAACCTAGAGAGAGAAGGGGAAAAAAAGAGACAACAACATAAATATTTTAAATATAATGCTGGGACTTTTGACTGAGCACAGACTGATCAATTACTACAAGGCATAATGTGGAAAATAACTGTAAGAGTAGTGACTAATTAGGAAATATGAAGACATGGAATCAGACAATGAATCAGGATGAACTCTATATATATACACACACACACGAGTTGTTAGGTGAAAAAGAAAGCACACCCTCTTTCATTTTTAAGGTTTTACTTATCAGGACATAATAAAAAAAAAAAAATGAGCAGGTCTTAAATTAGGTAAATACAACTTCAGATGAACAAAAACATGACATATTATATTCTGTCATTATTTATTTAACAAAAACTAAGCCAAAATGCAGAAACAGTGTGTGGAGAATTAAGTACATCCTTACTGCTTCCATAAGTATTTAAAAGGGTAAGGAGCAGCCAAGTACTGCTAATCAATTGTGCTTGCTTAAATGATTATCAGCAAAGGTGACTTCTCTATAAAAGCAGAAGGTTTGGCAGTTTGCTGCTCGGGAGCATTCAGGTGAGTGTTAACACAATGCCAAGGAGGAAAGACATCAGCAATGATCTCAGAGAAGCAACTGTTGCTGCCCATCAATATAAGAAGGAATACAAGGCCATTTCTAAGCACTCTGAATCCCATTGTTCTGCAGTGAAAATGAATATCACAAATGGAAAACATTCAAGTCAGTGGCCAGTCTTCTCAGGAGTAGAAGTCCCAGTAAATTGATCCCAAGGTCAGTCCAAGCAATGCTCAGAGAAATGCCAAAAAAAACAAGAGCTATATCTCAGACTCTACAGGCCTCAGCATGTTCAATGTTAAAGTTCATGACAGTACAATTAGAAAAAGACTGAACAAGTATGGCTTGCTTGGATAGGCTGCCAGCAGAAAGTCTCTTCTCTTTAAAAAGAACATGGCAGCATGGCCTATTTTTGCGAAGTTTCATCTGAAAAAAACACAAGACTTCTGGAACAATGTCTTTTCAACAGAGAAGACTAAAGTGGAGATGTTTGGCCATAATGCACAGCACCATGTTTGGTGAAAACCAAACACAGCATCTCAGTACAAACACCTCAAACCAACTGTCAAGCACTTGGTGGACTTGTTTTACAGCCACGGGACCAGGGCACCATGCAGTCATTGAGTCAACCACGGAGTCCTCTGTATTCTAGTGTCAAATGTGAGGCCATCTGTCTGGTGGCTAAAGCTTGGCCAAAACTGGATCATGCAACAGGACAACGATGTAAAGTGCACCACCAAATCTACAACGGAATAAGTGAAAAAGAATGAAGATGTGGCAATGGCCCAGTCAAAGTCCAGACTTCAAACTGATTCAAATGCTGTGGTGGGACCCCCTTTATACCCAAAGGGCATTTTTCAGCATACCCCACCACTTGGGTGTACCCCAAAATAAAGTCTTATTATTCACAAAATACAGGCAAGATGGCCAACGTTTCACTAAAACCAGACAAATAAGTTCTCTGAACAGAATCTATATTTGTCTCAAATTTAACATTGAATCACATAAAAACGCTGAACCCCATCCCCTAATACACTCTTGCATCTAAGTACCCACCCCACCTCACAAACATATTTACATTAAAATATTTAAGATGTTTGCTCCTTCTTCAAATAGTGTATTTTTCATTACACACTTCTTCAGCTGTCTCATGTCCATATATGGTCATATAAGGACATCTACATATTGTTGAAGATGTCACAGTCATTGCCATTCAATGGTATGAGGTTTTTTGAGTGTGTGACCTATTGAGTCAGAAATGACCCAGAAATGTGAAGTGTACTTGTCAAAGCTTGCCTAGCAACACATCTTATTTGGAGGATATCTCATGAGTGATGCATCATACAATAAATAATATGCTTGGGCATGTTTTAATCAGAAGATCCAATACTAAGCAGTAATGTGTCACTTATAGATATTTGCTGTTGTGTTTTGAAGGGATATGTGAGAGCATACCAAAAAAAAAAAAAATCGGAAGAGCAGTCTAACACTGTTTGCAGTTTTCAGCCTATACCTCACATTTGCTTAGTCAGTGGGAGGGTTCATCACATTAGTTGAAATCTTCTGGTCGACACTTTTGGATTGATGCATAACACTTTTGTGTTCTTTATATAGAATAATTACTATGATTTCTTTCAAATATTTGTAACAATTTATGAAACACCACACGTATGATTCCATACCATATTAAAGGTCAACCGTAAATATTGAAACACATTGATTACTAGGAGTGTAAAGTCGACAAATGTCGCTTGCAAACAAAGTATTGTTCATGTCGGTGTGTGGCATACCTCAACTATATGATATAGTGAAAGATTTTTAAATGATCTCTCGGACAAATAACTTGACACTCAGGGGACAGGAGAGAGCTGTGCATAAATGAATGCCCACAAATCTTAATGAACTGAAGCAACGTTAAAGAGAAGAGTGGGCCAAAATTCCTCTGCAATAATGTGAGAGACTAAAAGTCATACAGAAAACAATTACTTATTTGTTATTTATATTTTTACAGTCTACAAGCCATTGAATCATGTGGTGTACCTCCTTTTCACATGACTATTTTTATACATACACACACACACAGAGAGAGAGAGAGAGAGAGATATGGATAGATAGAGAGAGAGAGAGAGATATGGATAGATAGAGAGAGAGAGAGAGAGATATGGATAGATAGAGAGAGAGAGAGATGGATAGATAGAGAGAGAGAGAGAGAAATAGATAGAGATATAAATATAAATAAATACGAGATATGGCCTGTACGCTGGTACTGTGAATGCTGTGCAGACTGGTGTCTGTAGAGTCCTGGTGCTTCCTGCTTTGCTATATGGATACAAGACACAAATGCCATCCAGTTACCTGAGAAGACGACCAGACTCCTGTGTTGAATGAGTGGTTGCTCACCTTTCAGTCCCAAAAGAGGCACATTGAGGAAGCATCAGTTATGGCACTACGACCATGTGGTGTATTTCCCTGAGGGCGATCTGTCTTGCAGGATGTTCATTGCAAAGGACCCGAGCAGCTGGACCAGGCTAAGGTGACACCCACTTAACACCCAACTATGGCAGTTAGATGGTCAGAGGGTGAGACTAGACTGAGTGTCTGCCTGGGGAGTTGTATACGCGCGCACACACACACACTTTAAATATATAGTGGGTAATTTTTCCTTATTTATGTTATATACCCATATTTCATAATTTCCAGTTCCTTCGGTCCTTATTAGTTCAGTGCCTAAACTCTACCATATTTAAATATTATAGGATTATGCCATTTTCATTTTGACAATATTCTCTACTCATCACCATACTGTTCTACTTGTATTTAATCTTCATTTTCATTATCTGCATTAAAAATGTTTGTGGCTTTATTTTTTTGTTTATTACATTATTTCTTGAATGATGAATAACATGCATACAAGACCGTAAGATCACCCAGAAGGGGGTGGGTTATGGTTTTTTTCACCCTACAGTATTTCAGTTGACCAATGTGAAACATGTCTATCAAGTTTCATTAAAATCGGCTTTCGGATGTGATACTGGAACATACATACACACATTGACTTTAATATATACTGTATATGCAAGATTCACAACATTAAACTTCTTATCTCCTGAAGTTCCCGTAAATACCTGAAACAAATTGTACACTGCTTCATTCTGTAACAAGTTTATGATCCCAAACATACTGCTAAGGGAACACAGGAGATTTTCAGAGCTAAAACATGGAAAATTCTTGAATGGCCAAGCGAGTGACCCGATTTAAATCCAATTGAACATGTCTTCCATATGCTGGAGAATGGTTTAGGGGACAAGTACCCGAAGCAAGCAGCAGCTGAAGATGATTGCATTAGAGGCCTGGCTGAGCATCACCAGAGAAGATACTCAGCACCTGGAGATGTATATGAATCACACACTTCAAGTACTCCTTGCATGCATGGGATATGCAAAAATGTACTAAATATGACTACTTTAATATGCCCAGCATGGCTATAGTCAGAATTGTACATACAGTGCATCTGGAAAGTATTCACATCGCATTACTTTTTCCACATTTTGTTATGTTACAGCCTTATTCCAAAATGGATTAAATTTATTTTTTCCTCAGAATTCTACACACAACATCCCATAATGACAACATGAAAAAAGTTTAAAGATTTTTGCAAATTTATTAAAAATAAAAAAATGTCAGCGCTGGGGCTGTGGTCCTGGCCTGGACGGGGCATGGGGGGCTCTTGGATGATGCGTCTCTGGTAGCTGCATGCTTCGCTACTGGCGGAGCCTGTGCTGGTGGACGTGGGCTGCCAGCCTGGTAGCCGCGCTGCGCCCGGGAGGCTCCGGGCGGGCCTGGGGTTCTGGGGCTGCTCCGCCTCTGGGCTGGGGTTCTGGCTGGGTCTGGGGGGCTTGGGTCCTGTGGGGTGTGTCGCCGGGGTTGTGGGTCAGTGAATATACCTGGGCACGGCCCTGGCGCGGGGGCTCTCAGCGCATCGGCGGAACTGGGGGCCTCGTTAGCTGGCGGGGAAGTTGTTGCCATCTGTCTGCAGGTGGTCCCTGCTCATGAGGTGCCCACTCTGCAGGCGGGGGGAGTTAACAGAGGTGGAGGATGGACTCGGCCTGGGTTTCTATTGTCATATGTAGTTTGGGAGTTGACTGAATGTTGGGATGGGCATAGTTTTTGCATGGTGGTGGGGGCCGGAGGGCTGCGCCGTTCTCCGGGTCGCCTGGTGGTACAGCTGGCGTGGGCCCTGGTCTCGTCGGGCCTGGGCCCCCTGCCCTGGATGGTTTCTGGGGAGCGGGGGTGCCTATGGGGGTCAGCAGGGGAGCTGGCACCGGGGTGGGGGTGGCATTCCCCCCCATTCTACCTTTCCTTCCCATCCCTTAATGCTCCCCTTCTCCCGCTCCATCACACCAACACTCATGTAGGGCCTGGAGGTGCAGGTGAGTTGCTGGGGTACAGAGGAGGTATTCCTCCTTTGTCCCCTAGTGACCACCTGTATCTCTATTTTAATTCACAACTTAGACATTCCCATTACCTACCCTTTCATGACACATACATATAGGGCCTTGGGGGTGGACACACTGAATGGTGTCAAGAGGGCGGTCTGTTCATTCATCCTTACCTCTGGCCAGTGTCTACTTCTCAATTTTAAATCACACATAGACAGTGAGGGTTCTCGGGAGGAGAGGTGTTCAGAGCCATATCCTCCTCCTGTTTTAAAAGCACTTCAGAACAACACTCACCAACATCATATTAGAGCGGGAGAGGCGGGGCCCCGCTCTTTCTGTTCGCCGGCTGGGGCTGGGGGCTGAGAGGAGGAGCTGGCCGTCGAGTCAGGTTCTGGGCTGGTGGGCCTCCGGACTACTGCGGGAGCTGGGGCGGTCCTCCTGGTCTACACCCCAGAGGTAAAGTATACATGGGGAGTGGGAGTGTGTGTACAGTGTTCATTTTTGTATGTCTCCATGTTGGATGAGTGTGTGAGCGATTGTATACGTGCACATGAAGGTGGGAACGTATGCTTGTGTATACGTGTGCCTGTATGTCTATGTCTTTGTGTCAGGTCAGATCTTAGACTCCACCTCACTCAAAACATCGCAAGCTCCCTCAGGGGAGGGGGCCTTACTCTCCCCCCACTCCCTGCCGGTGGATGATCCCCCAACCGCTGTAGTGTTGGCGGTTCTCGATGTCCTGGGCTGGATACTCGGGTGGGTGCTGGCTCACTCCCGGCGATTGCTTGGCGGGACCTGGATCTCACAGCTGTGTCAGGCCCCAGCTGGTGGGCGGGGGGCTCTTGGATCCCGGGGCACGTGGCCCGGTCCTCCCTGGTGCGGCCGACTGCCGACGGGGCCCGCGGGCTCGCCACCATGGCCCCCCAGGGCTTTGGCACAGTGGCTGCTGGATGACCTTCCTCCGGGGCTCTCCTCTGCTCTTTTCTGAGTGGGGGCTGCAGTCATCCCTGCGTGGATCCACCTACGACTCCTGTGTCCGGGGGTTTCTCTGGATGTCTGGGGCACGGGTCTCCTACATATCTGCTTCGGGTCCTGGGGAGCGGGGCTGCTGTTCCCCACACACACTATTAGACATTTACATGGAAGAACCTTATGAATACAAGTGCGCTCACATATACGGGTGTGCACACAGGTGAACACGTGTGTATAATCAGGTAATCACAGACACACACTGTCTTGCCTAGTGGCTCCCTCTAATCCTATCTTGTAATATTAGTACTGTATTAGTACTGTGCTGTTCAATAGCATTTAATATTTATTAATCACTGTGATTGATACAGATGTTGGTTGCTGTGTTTTTGCCTGCTGTTTTTTTTTTTTTTTTTTTCTCCTCTCAACAGGTATTGAAGCAGATTGTCGGTGTTTTGTTTTGTCTCCCCCCTCTCTCTCTATCCTCCTTTTTATCTTTTCTTCCATTGTCCACCATCTGACTCTTTCCACACTTTCTTCCATTTTCTTTTGTTTTTGTTTTCCCCCGGTCCTGTCTGTGACTATAACAAACCTATTTAAAAGAAAAATAAATATATATATATATTTAAAAAAAAAAAAAAGCCATGAATGATGTCAGCACAGCTATACATACATTACATATGCATGTGTCATCTGTTTTACTGACAGGCTGGTTAAAAAAAAAAAAAATTGAGAAAGCACATGTACATAAATATTCACAGCCTTTGCCATGAAGCTCAAAACCGAGCTCAGGTGCATCCTGTTTCTCCTGATCATCCTTGAGATGTTTCTACAGCTTAATTGGAGTCCACCTGTGGTAAATTCAGTTGATTGGACATGATTTGGAAAGGCACACACCTGTCTATATAAGGTCCCACAGTTGACAGTTCATGTCAGAGCACAAACCAAGCATAAAGACAAAGGAATTGTCTGTAGACCTCCAAAACAGGATTGTCTCGAGGCACAAATCTGGGGAAGGTTACAGAAAAATTTCTGCTGCTTTGAAGGTCCCAATGAGCACAGTGGCCTCCCGCACCTGAAGGACTCTCAGACCATGAGGAACAAAATTCTCTGGTCTGATGAGACAAAGATTTAACTCTTTGGTTTGAATGCCAGGCATCACGTTTGGAGGAAACCAGGCACCGCTCATCACCAGGCCAACACCACCCCTACAGTGAAACATGGTGGTGGCAGCATCATGCTGTGGGGATGTTTTTCAGCGGCAGGAACTGGGAGACTAGTCAGGATAAAGGGAAAGATGACTGCAGCGTGTACAGAGACATCCTGGATGAAAACTTGCTCCAGAGCGCTCTTGACCTCAGACTGGAGCAACGGTTCATCTTTCAGCAGGAAAATGACCCTAAGCACACAGCCAAGGTTCAAAGAAGTGACTTCAGGACAACTCTGTGAATGTCCTTGAGTGGCCCAGCCAGAGCCCAGACTTGAATCCGATTGAACATTTCTGGAGAGATCTTAAAATGGTTGTGCACCCCACGCTTCCCATCCAACCTGATGGAGCTTGAGAGGTGCTGCAAACAGGAATGGGCGAAACTGGCCAAGGATAGGTGTGCCAAGCTTGTGCCATCATATTCAAAAAAGACTTGAGGCTGTAATTGCTGCCAAAGGTGCATCGACAAAGTATTGAGCAAAGGCAGTGAATACTTATGTACATGTGATTTCTCAGTTTTTTTTTTTTGTTTTTTTTTTAATAAATTTGCAAAAACCTCATGTAAACTTTTTTCACGTTGCCATTATGGGGTGTTGCATGTAGAATTCTGAGGAAAAAAATTAATTTAATCCATTTTGGAATAAGGTTGTAACATAACAAAATGTGGAAAAAGGGATGCGCTGTGAATACTTTCTGGATGCACTATATACTGTACTAACAAACTAAGTATTTTCTTCCAAGAATGTTTTAGTGATATTACAAGGGAGCACTTTCTCAATCCTTCTAGCCAAGGCTTTGGAGAGTATCTTAACATCATTATTCAGAAGTGAAATTGGTCTGTATGATGCACATTGTAAAAAGTCCTTAGTTTACTTAGAAAAAAAATGCTAATTAATGCTTGGTGAAAAGTTTGAGGTAGAATTTTTTGTCTCTGGCTTCTATAAATGTTGCTAATAAGAACAGGGCTAACTTAATTGAAAATTTTTCATAAAATTCAGCAGGGTAGCCACAAGGACCTGCTGCTTTCCCACTCTGAAGTGAGATTATAGCATCTAGTAATTCTGATAATGTCAGAAATGTATACAATTCCTGTGCACTTAGAATATATATGTGGTATATGTAATGTGGTATCAAAAAAAGCATTAGATTGTGTGTTGTATTCTTTAAACTGAGTAAAATATAAGGACTTACAGTAGTCTCTAAATGTGATTACTGATATTGCATTGCAAACTTCCTGCTTATGAATTTGCTGCGCTAAGATCTTATTAGCCTTCTCTCAGTGTGCATAATACAGATGTTGTAATTTAAAAATGAGTTGTTCCATTTCTTTTGTTGTCAAGAGATTGAGTTCTAATTGCAAAGCCTATCTTTTCCTAAAAAGTGCCTCATTTGGAGACTGGGTGCATTCTGGATTTATTCTAGTAATTTCACTGATTAACTCTGATGCCTTCTTGGTTTCTGATTTATTTTTGTGGGAAAGATATGAGATAATCTGTCCTCTTAAAAATGCCTTCAGAGTTTCCCCAGAGTATTCCTGCAGAAACCTCAGAGGACGCATATGTCTCTAAAAAAATCAATTTGCTTGGATATAAATTCTAGTTAATGACGGGGCGCCAGCTGTGATATGAGTATGTGGGGCATAGTGATCAGAGGGGCATGGTCGGAGATAACAATAGCGTTGTATTTGCAAGATTTGATCATGGGCAAGAAATTGTTATCTATAAAGAAATAATTAATTCTTGAGTAACAATATTGTACTGGTGAGAAAAAGGAATATGCTGTTAAGTATGGATTTAGAAATCTCCATGGGTCAGTTAAGTTATGAACAATTAAAAACTGTGTGATTACTTTGCAGTTTTAGTTGTTGTAACCCCTGTAGCTGGTGACCTTTCCAGGTCTGGATTTAAAAAACAATTAAAGTTTCTGGCCATTATAATTATGTAGGATTATGCAGGTTCTGATACTACAAATAAAATTATCCTGTGAATTAAGATTCCCACAACTCTAGTTTTTTTTTGTCAAGGTGGAGTGGAATATTTGGCAGTCCAGTCTCTGCAGCTGAAACTGCTCCTTGTTGATTAAGCGAGTCTCCTATAAAAATACTATCTTGGCATTTAGACCTGTTAGATGAGAGAATGCTTTCTTTCTCTATAGTTCGTGATTGAGAACTTTGACATTCCAGCTCATAAAACTGTTTGGTCATAGAGACATTGCTTCTGAACTTTTGTTGTCATTTTATAATTTTAAATTAAGGTTGTACATTATTACGTATGATAGCTTTAATCTAAACTTCCAATATTGCAAGGAGTAACAGCTATGATACCTACTGTTGTGTTAGCACTTAAATTGTGGGGATGAAAAGGACAGATCAGAAATGGCTTGCTCTCTTTCTATCCACCCCCAAACCCCCACTTCAATATTTGACATAAGTCAAAATACAAAAGTCATTATCACTAAGTTAAGCAGTTTTATTAGATTTTATACAACTTCTTCTGAACATTAAGTAAACTGTGCAAAGCATGTCTATATTACAAAAAAGAAAAAATAAAATGCCATCAACTCAGAGAGGGAGAGGCAAGTTCATTTTACCACATTAACGTCACTGACAGAATAAAACTGAATAATAAAAAAAAAAAAACACTTTTACAAGTACCTAAATTTACACCAGGTGTTACAGACTCAAATCAAATGTATGTTTTTTTTATATTATAATAATAATAATAGCAGCTCACTATTCAAAATGCGGAGCACCCGAAACTGAAACCTTTTAATTACAAGGCAGCAGTTCTTCTGTCGATTGACATTTGAACTTGGGTTTTTAATTCATTGATTGCAACATGTAAATTGAATGATTTTTTTTTTCTTTGGTTATATTGTTGAATAAATGCACATGTGTTTATTTGATATTTGGAGCAAAGTCTTCACACATTATACACTTCACGTTAGTATAACATGGAAAAAGTTTCTGTTTAAAGTATGTGTATATCTTTGTAGACACGGAATACACATGAAATGTATGTATTCTGAATAACAATATATCATTGACCCTATACAACTCCAAATACCTCACACCACGAAAGAGAGACTTGAGCTGGACGAAATCTGCGCCGGACATCAGCTCCATCAGGGTGGGGGAGTGGGATAGCAAGCTACTTGCTGCTTGTGATGATCCACACATTTGCAAAACAAAACACGCTGATGAGGAGAATGCAAAGGAATTTAAGGTGGGCCAGGATGACAAGTTTATTTCCTAGGCTTCAGGGATTTTAGTGTTAAGAATGTTAGGTTTTACAGCACAATGTGTAGAGTATAAAGAAGGTCCAACTCTGCAACGCATTGAAAGTGCTTCTTTTGGAGTACTGTGTGCAGTTTTGGCCAAAAGGCTATAAAAATATACAGAAGTGCCAGAAAAAGGTTCAGGGAAGAGTGAATAGGCTAATTCAGGGCCTACAGAGGACAAGTAATGAGGAAAGATTAAAAGATCTGAATGCTTTAAATTTAAGGAAAAGGAGATTAAGAAGTGACATGATTGAATTGTTTAAAATAATGAAGGAAATTAGTATAGGGGATCAAGACTATTACATTAAAATGAGTTCAACAAGAATACAAGGAAACAGTGCAAAACTTGTTAAGGGTAAATTTAGCACTAACATTAGGAAGTTCGTTAGTAGTGTAGTTAGTGTGGTAGACAGTAGGACTTTAGGGATCTTCAAAATTTGATTTTATTTTGGAGGAGTTAAGGGGATAGGACTGGTTAGCTTTGTTATTTGAAAATTGGCTTTCAAGTTCCAATATAAAATAAAAAAATCTGCAGCAGAGCTGTGAAAAAGGAGAAATATTAAGATTTTGAAGGCCCAAAGTAACTATAATCATACAGTAAATTATTTTTTGCTCATGGTACAATATTCTCAAAAGATAAAGTACTCATGAACTGATGCTTGAAAAAGTAGATGAAATTCAGCCTTTAAAATGTATGTGGCTTTACAAACAGAGCTATTCACAAATTCATGATTCTCTGCATGCATAAACTGATATATAAAGACAAAGTTAAGAAAAAAGTCTGTTAAGAATATATTGGCTTCCTTTGCTATTTGTTCCTAGTGTCTGCATATGGAGGTTAAACGTTAGGTTTGTTCAACAGAGCACTTTTTCTGGCAGTAGATAAAAGGGTGTCAAAAATGTCTCAGAAAATGTTCACTTTAATTTGGATTGAAACGCAGACTGTGTTCTACCACCAGCAAAGAAATACATAAAATATTATGTAAGCTCAGTAAATTAGCAATAATAATAATAATAATATCAAAAACAATAATAGTTCAGTGTTCTCCCTAGCATCTTTTAGCTGTGCGCTCCGCCTGGCTAATTTAGTTGAGCGCCCGGCTGTCATCTTGCATGACATTGTGAGATGACAGCCGCAGATCTGCAGGCACAGGCAGATCTAATGATCTGCAGTGATGGCAAGGGCTGAGTAGGCAAGTGGGCAAATATTGCTTAAGCTAATAGTGCGGATGACGCGGAGCAGAGTTGACAAGCAAAGAGTAAGGGGAGGTGGGGATTCGAGAGCGGGCTGTACCTGGTAATAGCAGGGGTGTAGCAGCTTAATACAGTAGCAAGGAGTATGGACAGGTGGGCAGGCGAGAGGGGGCTGTACATGCTAATAGTGGGAGCGGAGCAGCAGTTCACAAGCCAAGAGGATGTGGAGGATAGTGGGAGAGAGGAGGACAGCTAAAATTATAAAAAAGTCTAGTTGAACCAGACAGTCAAATATCAGAAAAAAGGCGTCAGGAAGTGATATCTCTGGTCTCAGCGCAGTCAGTAGAGTGCGGATAAGCGTACAGCAGCTCTCTTCTTGTACAGTATATATATATATATACATATATATACATATACATATATACATATATACATATATATATATACATATATATACATATATATACATACATACATACATACATACATACATACATACATACATACATAGTCACCTAAAGGATTATTAGGAACACCATACTAATACGGTGTTTGACCCCCTTTCGCCTTCAGAACTGCCTTAATTCTACGTGGATCAGAGGATGGGTACATGGTGGTCAGAAACAATGCTCAGGTAGCCCGTGGCATTTAAACGATACCCAATTGGCACTAAGGGGCCTAAAGTGTGCCAAGAAAACATCCCCCATACCATTATACCACCACCACCACCAGCCTGCACAGTGGTAACAAGGCATGATGGATCCATGTTCTCATTCTGTTTACGCCAAATTTTGACTCTACCATTTAAATGTCTCGTCGGAAATCGAGACTCATCAGACCAGGAAACATTTTTCCAGTCTTCAACTGCCCAATTTTGGTGAGTAAATTGTAGCCTCTTTTTCCTATTTGTAGTGGAGATGAGTGGTACCCGGTGGGGTCTTCTGCTGTTATAGCCCATCCGCCTCAAGATTGTGCATGTTGTGGCTTCACAAATGCTTTGCTGCATACCTCGGTTGTGACGAGTGGTTATTTCAGTCAAAGTTGCTCTTCTATCAGCTTGAAACAGTCGGCCCATTCTCCTCTGACCTCTAGCATCAACAAGGCATTTTCGCCCACCGGACTGCCGCATACTGGATTTTTTCCCTTTTCACACCATTCTTTGTAAACCCTAGAAATGGTTGTGCGTGAAAATCCCAGTAACTGAGCAGATTGTGAAATACTCAGACCGGCTCGTCTGGCACCAACAACCATGCCACGCTCAAAATTGCTTAAATCACCTTTCTTTCCCATTCTGACATTCAGTTTGGAGTTCAGGAGATTGTCTTGACCAGGACCACACCCCTAAATGCATTGAAGCAACTGCCATGTGATTGGTTGATTAGATAATTGCATTAATAAGAAATTGAACAGGTGTTCCCAATAATCCTTTACGTGAGTGTATATACACACACACACACACACACATATACATATACATATACATATACATATATATATATATATATATATATATATATATATATATATATATATATATATATATATATATACATATATACATATATATATATATATATATATATATATATATATATATATATATATATATATATATATATATATATATATATATATATATATATATATACATATATATATATATACATATATATATACATATATACATATATATATATATATATATATATATATATATATATATATATATATATATATATATATATATATATATATATATATATATATATATATATATATATATATATATATATATATATATATATATATATACAAAAGCAACAGTTCCAAAGAGCGCTGAACAAAAACCGAATTACACAATTGAAAAGGCAGAAAAAATATGAAGCGTCTGATACATATAAGCATATTCATAAATCCAACTACTGCGGAAACAAAGCACACATTGGAAAAAGTCAATGTCCCGCTAAAGGAAGACAGTGTAAAAAAAACCCGTGCATGCAGTGTGTCAGGTCTCAGATAAAGAAGACGAGCTGTTTATTGATGCAGTAAGAAACGAATCGATGAATGAAACCTGTCATCTTTACAACGATTGACAAACACGGAATGTAACTTGAACACAACACATCCTACAAATACGAACCTGACTGAAAGAAATAATGATAATCAAATCCTTGATGACAGCAACACTCAGTAACACTCACAAAACAAATACTGTATATTGACAGTCATGTTACGTTATTTTTAAAATGTTACCTTTTCTTTTTCTAGCTTTTTTAACACACTACTTCTCCGCTGCGATACGGGTATATATATATATATGTATATATATATATCCCGATCTACATACTCGAATAATGGATACTTTATTCGCCATCAATGATTGTTTTGGTAAAGCCATACTCAGTGTATTCATTAGATGAACGGTAAAAAGTAAGAGCGAGGGAGGATGACTTATTGAGGCATGCAGGCTGTAGTGCCAACTCTATCTGAATTGCGCGATCACATTTGAAAAATATATCTTTTCAAGTTCTATTTAGTCCATATGTGTCAAACTCAAGGGCAGCGGGCCACATCCGCCCGGTGTAATTATATCCGGCCCCGAGATCATTTTATATACTGTATTATTGTTATTAAAGCCCGGGTATATGAAGCGCTGGTAACACAATAAACTACAGATCCCATAATGCAGCGCTTCAGCTGCCTTGCCGAACACTTACCGCGTTAATCGAGTCTACCATATGATGCTGCAAGTTATTGCGAAGCTAGCTCACACGATGCTGAAGAGAAAAGTTGATTCTGAAAATAGAGCCTTTAAAAACCGATGGGAGGCTGAGTATATGTTTACTGAACCCGTGTGTCTCATTTGTGGAGCTAATGTGGCTGTAATTACAGAATTTAATCTAAGACGGCACTACGAGACAAAACATCAGGGTAACCTGAATGCAATTCAGAAGATACAGAAAACAGCATAAATAAATAAGAATCTGAAAGTGATTTCAAGTGAAGCTGCTTTTATGGGAGACACAAATGCACCAGTTCACCTTGCCCCACTTTCCCTGTTGCCAAGTAATGTTAAACCAAGTCGTCACTACGGTGTTCCCAAATACGCACTTTGCTGATAAACTGAGTGCACTGCGCACTGAGTTTGCACGGCGCTTTGGTGACTTTGAAGAACAAAAAAAGTCCGTCTACATGCGGCTCGAACCTTGTGCATGTTTGGTAGCACATATCTGTGTGAGAAGCTCTTCTCAGTGATAAAGACTAACAAAACAGCACACAGGAGTCGCCTCACTGATGAGCACCTGCAATCCATCCTGAGAATCTCCACAAAACAGAACCTCACACCAAACAGAAACGAACTTGTGGCCAAAAAAAGATGCCAGGCGTCCAGCTCTAAAATGACATATGAGCAAAGACAACTGAATGATTTGATTTGTTATTGCACGTAAGAGCGGGAGTCAACTGTTTTAACAAACAGCGTATTGCACTGATACGAAATAGCTGTGTGTGTATATATGTATGTATATGTATATATATGTTTATATATATGTGTGTGTATATATATATATATATATATATATATATATGACAACAACGCCATCACTCACAACAGTGACAAAACAATTACATTGACAATCAGGTTACGTTATTTTCAAAATGTTTCCTTTTCTTTTCATTGCTTCTTTAACACACTACTACTCCGCTGTGAAGCGCGGGTATTTTGCTAGTGTATATATACATATATATATATATATACATATATATATACATATATATATATATACATATATATACATATATATACATATATACATATATATATATATATATACATACATACATATATACATATATATATATATATATATATATATACATATATATATATATATATATACATATAAAATATATATATTTTCACTGACTGACTGACTCACTCACTGACTCATCACTAATTCTCCAACTTCCCGTGTAGGTAAAAGGCTGAAATTTGGCAGGCTCATTCCTTACAGCTTCCTTACAAAAGTTGGGCAGGTTTCATTTCGAAATTCTACGCGTAATGGTCATAAAAGGAAGGTATTTTTCTACATTAACTGTAATGGAGTTGAACTTGAAAGCCGTGGGGGCGGAGTTACGTGTGACATCATGTAGAAAACCAGGAAGAGCTCCAAAATGCGCTGAAGAAAACATGCATTATATAATTGAGAAGGCAGCGAAACAATAAGCAGTGAGTGAGTGACATATACTACCATATTCATCAGTGCAGCTACTTCGGAAACAAATCAAGGTATAAACCTAAACTTTAAATTAAGTTAATAGACAGGCTGCCGCTGGCATTTTTCATTCCCACGGGTAATGCGGGATACAAGTTTAATGAGAGGACGCAGGATATAAATGAGAGTTTTGATCACTTTGTAACTAAGTTAAAATTGCAGGTGAAGGGGTGTGCTTATGTAAATTCCGAGAGACTGTGTTTGTGAGGGACTGACAGTTAAGGCGGGTGGAGGAGTCACGTCATCATATTCCCTCCCATTTACCTCATTTCGCTCTGAGCTGAGCTCCGCGGCTAACGCCATCTTCCGAAGCAACTTCGTCACACTGCCATCTAAAGTCAAAACTTAAATATATAAAGTCAGCGTCGGAATATATTGTCACGCTTGGGTCACAGATTTGTACAGAGACACAGGAGGTCGTAGAAACACAAAGGATTTTTATTCAAACACTGCAAACACATGAGCTTAAACGTACTCCATGACAAGTCAGAGATGACAGTTCCGCTAGGAGCAGAGAGAGAGAGAGAGAGAGAGCGATAAAAGCAAGCAAACAATCAATTTTCAACTGACAGGCGCTGCACAAGGCTTTTAAGTTAGCGGAGTATCGCGCAAGGTTTGCATTACGCGTTATAGCGCAAGTGAGAAAGTAAGGAGCAATGTGAGGGTAGTCTGTGTTTCAGGGGTTGTGGTTTTCTTCTTAGGGTGCGATCAGCCCTCCAGCTCACACCCTCCCCCTCAGCTTTATTCACATTTACGTGAATCAAGCGACTCTCTGTACCAGGTTCATTTAGTCTTGATAATACGTCTGCGTTGATGTGTTCAGAACCTGGTCGATGTTTTACTGTGAAACGGTAAAAGTTGAAAGCCCAGAAACCATCTCATGAGGCGAGAGTTTGTATCTTTGTCAGTATGACCATTGAAGTGGAGCATGATCAGTTACCAAAGTGAAGTTTCGTCCCCACACGCAATAGCGAAGCTCTCCAGCTCACAATATAAAGTAAGCGCTGGAATATATTAAGTCAAAACTTCAATATATAAAGTCATCGTCAGAATATACAAAGTCAGTGCTGCAATATCCATCAATTTCCCAACCCGTTAAATCCGACCACAAGGTCACGGGGGTCTGCTGGAGCCAATCCCAGCCAACACTGGGTGCAAGGCAGGAACCAATCCTGGGCAGGGCAAATGCATCACTTTCAAAACATTAACCGAACAGTGTTTTTTTAATTTATTTTTCTGAATACGTTTTTGTTAACTTACTTCAGTTCAGAGTCGTTTCAATCAATATATTTTGACTTTGAGTTTATATATTCAGGAATGAGTTTATATACTCAGATGTTGACTATATATAATAAGGAATGACTTTATAAATTCCAGCGCTGACTTGATATATTCAAGTTTTGCATTTATATATTCCAGCGATGACTTTATATATTCAAGTTTTGAAATTTATATATTCCAGCGATGACTTTATATATTCAAGTTTTGACTTGATATATACCGACGCTGACTTTATATATTCAAGTTTTGACTTTATATATTCTGACTTAACTTTATATATTCAGAAAATCAATGTATTTGCCTGTTTCAAGACCCATAGTATATATATATATATATATATATATATATATATATATATATATATATATATATATATATATATATATATATATATATATATATATATATATATAGCAGCACTCATGACAATGACAAAACAATTACGTTGTCAATCATGTTACGTTATTATTAAAATGTTTCCTTTTCTTTTTACTTCTCTGCTAATATACTGCTCAAAAGAATTAAAGGAACACTTTTTAATCAGAGTATAGCATAAAGCCAATGAAACTTATGGGATATTAATCTGGTCAGTTAAGTAGCAGAGGGGGTTGTTTATCAGTTTCAGCTGCTGTGGTGTTAATGAAATTAACAACAGATGCACTAGAGGGGCAACAATGAGATGACCCCCAAAACAGGAATGGTTTAACCGGTGGAGGCCACTGGCATTTTTCCCTCCTCATCTTTTCTGACTATTTCTTCACTAGTTTTGCATTTGGCTACAGTCAATGTCACTACTAGTAGCATGAGGTGATACCTGGACCCTACAGAGGTTGCACAGGTAGTCCAACTTCTCCAGGATGGCACATCAATACGTGTCATTGCCAGAAGGTTTGCTGTGTCTCCCTGCACAGTCTCAAGGGCATGGAGGAGATACTAGGAGACAAGCAGTTACTCTAGGAGAGCTGGAGAGGGCCATAGAAGGTCCATAACCCATCAGCAGGATCAGTATCTGCTCCTTTGGGCAAGGAGGAACAGGATGAGCACTGCCAGAGCCCTACAAAATGACCTCCAGCAGGCCACTGGTGTGAATGTCTCTGACCAAACAACCAGAAAGACTTCATGAGGGTGACCCCAGGGCCCCATGTCCTCTAATGGGCCCTGAGCTCACTGCCCAGCAGCATGCAGCTCGATTGGCATTCGCCACAGAGTACCAGAATTGGCAGATGCACCACTGATGCCCTGTGCTTTTTACAGATGAGGGCAGGTTCACCCTGAGCACGTGACAGAAGTGAAAGGGTCTGGAGAAGCCATGGAGAACATTATACTGCCTGTAACATCATTCAGCATGAGCAGTTTGGTGGTGGGTTAATGATTGTCTGGGGAGGCATATCCATGGAGGGTCACACAGACCGCTACAGGCTTGACAAAGGCACCTTGGCTGCCATTAGGTATCAGGATGAAATCCTTGGACCCATTGTCAGACCCTATGCTGGTACAGTGGCTCATGGTGCACGACAATTCCTGGCCTCATGTGGTGAGAGTATGCGGGCAGTTCCTGGGACATTATGTTTTGGTCCATCCAATGCCACCAGGTTGCACCTCAGACTGTCCAGGAGCTCAGTAATGCCCTGGTCCAGATCTGGGAGGAGATCCCTCACAACACCATCTGTCATCTCATTAGAAGCATGCACCGATGTTGTCAGGCATGTATACAAGAACACAGGGGCCATACAAAGTGCTGCGTAAAATTTTGAGTTGCTGCAATTAAATTTTGGCAAAATGGACTAGCCTGCCACATAATTTTTTCACTCTGATTTTTGGGGCGTCTTTGAATTCAGGGCTCTGTAGGTTGATCATTTTCATTTCCATCAAACGATGTGGCATCCTTTCGTTCCTAACACATTACCCAGTCTATATCAGTATAGATATCCAAGCGGATTTCTTTTTCCCATTGAGATCTGATGTGTTTTCAAAGTGTTCATTTAATTTTTTTGAGCAGGATAGATAGATAGATAGATAGATAGATAGATAGATAGATAGATAGATAGATAGATAGATAGATAGATAGATAGATAGATAGATAGATAGATAGATAGATAGATAGATAGATAGATAGATAGATAGATAGATAGATAGATAGATAGATAGATAGATAGATAGATAGATAGATAGATAGATAGATAGATAGATAGGATATGACAACAACACTCATGTTAATGGCAAAACAATTACATTAACAATCATGTTACGTTATTTTTAAAATTTTTCCTTTTCTTTTTCATAACTTCTTTTATACACTATTTCTCCGCTGCGAAGCGCGAGTATTCTGCTAGTCTATGCTAATAAAAGGCAAAGCCCTAACTGACTCACTGACTCATCACTAATTCTCCAACTTCCCGTGTAGGTAGAAGGCTGAAATTTGGCAGGCTTATTCCTTACAGCTTACTTACATAAGTTAAGCACGTTTTATTTCGAAATTCTACGTGTAACGGTTGATAACGGTTGATAACGGTCGACAATGTCCGCCATGTTGAACTTTCTTATTTATGGCCCCATCTTCACGAAATTTGGTAGGTGGCTTCCCTGCGCTAACCGAAACCGATGTACGTACTTATTTCGATGGTATGACGCCACTGTCGGCCGCCATATTGAACTTTCCAACGTCACTAATTTTCCAACTTCCCGTGTAGGTAGAAGGCTGAAATTTGGGAGGCTCATTCCTTACAGATTACTTACAAAAGTTGGGCCGGTTTCATTTCGAAATTCTACGCGTTATGGTCATAACTGGAACCTATTTTTTCGTCCATATACTATAATATAAGTCTGCTCGATGGCCGTGGGAGGCGGAGTTACGCCTCCCATGTAATTTAGTGCCTGCCCATATAAGGCCGTCTGTCCGCAGCAATCCAATAGAAACACTGCCGCTAAATATTCACGGGTGAAGGACTGTGCTTATGCAGACAAAGATGAGATGGTCAGGGTGGTGTTTGGCACAAACTCAGCGAAACTGCGAGACAAACTTTTAAGTGCCGGGTCTTAGCTAACATTAAATACAGCCAAGGACATCACACGAGATGGCACCAGCACAGCTGTGAACCTTCGATGCATGTACACCGAGCGACTCACGTGAACTGATGCAGTGCACAGACAATAAGCAACAGTTCCAAAGAGTGCTGAACAAAAAACGAATTACACAATTGAGAAGGCAGCAAAAAAATATGAAGCGTCTGACACATACAAGCATATTCATAAGTGCAACTAAGTGCACTAACATAAGTGCGCTAATTTGGGCCAAGCGAGCCTGAGTGGTGCAAGTCGGGATGCGGACAGCTACTGAGCGCGTCGGACTCCCTAGATGGATTGGGGACTACGCCGCCTAGTCCGGAGGTAGGTGCAGGGAAAGCGCCCTACGTGTCGGGCTGTTTTTTATCCTGTTTTTCAGACGCCCGCATCCAGAAAATCCGCGGCGTGTCAGACACCTACCTCATGTCCCTGCAAGATGGCCGCGTTTCCCAGAAAACAAGCCAGGATGCGAGACGTTTAGCAATGCCCCCATATGAGGACAAGAGCCTGGTTACCCGCGGTGGATGCCGGGAAAGTGAAGGACACTCGGAGTCCTCCGGGAAGGTCGTCCGTTCCCCGATGAGTCCGAGCCTCCGGGAAAAGGAGGGGAAGGCGAGCGAAGCAGCGCCAACGAAAATCGCTTCCAACGAGCAGTGGGAGATGTCTGAACGGCCCTCCGTTGCAGTAGGAGGAGAGGAAGACAGTCGGCCAACAACGGCCAGCCGACCCCTGGAGGACTCCAAGACCCAAGAGCCTTTGCGCGACCCAGCTGAACACGTGCCAGGAGGGGACGTGCTCATTGGTTTCCCGGCCGGCAGGTAAGGAAGAGGCAGAAGCAAAATTACAGCCAGCCGTATTAACTAACTTTATGGACTTACAGGGTCTCGAGAAATACCTCAAGCCCCTACACCGTTTCTTCCAGGACTTGAATGAGCTGAAGAAACGAGTGGAAGAGCTGGGAACGACGGCCGAGGCACCGCTGAATGGCCTAATGAAATATCTACGGCGACTGGGTCGAGAAGCTCCGGTGCTGATCGATGCGGGAATAGAGGTAAGTCCGGCTCATATCGTAGAGTATAAAGGGACACAGTGCAAGCTGACGCCGCGGTTAATAAGTAGCGGGTGTCAAAGCACCATGTGCCTGACAATGGAGCGTGAGACGATGACTGATCGGTCGGGGGCCGGAGCAATCTGCCCGGTGCATGCATGTGACAAGGCTTTCCGCAGAGGTGCAGACCTCAAGATCCCGACCGGTCTTCGGTATGGATTGTCTCTGGTGACAGGAGGGCCGGGGTAAGCGCCGACCGCACCGGTGCAGCTTAACAGTGCTGTTCATCGGAGCGGTGCGGTGCTAATGACGCCACCTCCTAGTAAACGTAGGACAATGGGCGTGCAAAGAGGCTCTCTTTTTTCCATAGAGAACCTCAAGCTGAGCACAAGCCCCAGATTAAGCAGGAGATCCCCAAAATAAAACGTGGATCTCCTGACATAACAGAGAGAAGGGCTGAGAGCAGCAAAGCGGACATAAACCCTTCCTTGGCAGAGAAAGGGGCGGAGATGAAGCGGACGGAATTCCTGAGATGTTTCTGGTCTCGCAGAGGGAGACAACCAGGAGGACAACGTCGGTTTTACAACTGCCGTCGGTCGGCCGGGCCATGAGTGGCAGAATTGTTCCCGGAGGACAGGGGAGTGGGGGTACAAAGTTCCCCCAAGTTTCACTGGGATGTATCGACAATGCAGCCAAGGTTCGGCTGACGCGTCCTCCTGGAGGAGGACGTCCCTCGCGGGGCTGGACGCTCCGCCCCAGTTGTCGTCGCTGAGGGTTGTTTGGGGGATTGTGGAGGACTGCCGGCTTTGTGCTCCAGCCCTCACCCCCAGGCCGCCAGGAGGAGCTCTCCCGACAGCAGGATCGTGCCCCGAGTTCCAGCAGGGCCTCATGGACTATGTAGTATTTATTCACAGCCCTGCTGGATACCTTGGGGGCCACCGGGAGGCGCTGTAGGGGGGCTTGTGGGCTCTTGTGTGCCCTATAACCCGGGAGTAAGTCACAGTCACGTGACAGGAAGGAACGACGTGCTCCCGGGTTGAAGAAAAGGACTGTTTACCCTGACCCGGAAGGAATAAGGGACTGTGGTCTGATTCGGCAGGAACACCTCCGGGTCAGGGTGTATAAAAGGACTATGGGCCAGTCCAGACACTGAGCTGAGCTGGGAGGTAGAGGGGCGAAGTGTCTGGGCGAGGAGGAAAGCGAATAGTATTGTTGTGTAATTTATGAGTAGTGTGGAGGGTGCTTTGTGTACAGTATTATTAATTAATAAAAAGTCTGGGACTTTTATCCAGTGTCTAGCGTGGTACCTGAGGGTTCAAGGGAGCACTAGCTCCCCCTACTGTCACAATATAAATATATGACAGCAACACTCATCACTCAGAACAGTGACAAAACAATTACATTGACAATCATGCTGCGTTATTTTCAAAATGTTTCCTTTTCTTTTTCCTTACTTCTTTAACACACTACTACTCCGCTACGAAGCGCGGGTATTTTGCTAGTCCTATATATTTGAGAAAGAAGGGATCAAGTCTTACTACTGTTATGTGAATCTTTAATTTTGATTTTCCATTCTAAGTATGAATTAAATTCAACATTTGTCAGTAATGAATCATCAAGTTAATCACTAACTTGGGTATAGGATTAATGGAAAAAAAAACATAAATCACCATTGTGAATTTCCCCTTGGGATTAATAAAGTATCTACCAACCACTTTAAGCACAACACATGAACAACAGCAATTTGATGTATTATTAAACACAACACTAGTTATAATGAAATGTTAACATCTGGGTATTTCAGCTGCAGGAATGTGACAGATTTAATTTCTGTTTCAATCAAAGTGCCCAATGTAGGGCATCTTTGCCTTTGACATTAGGATGGTACTGCCTCCCACTGACCGTTGTAGGTGCACTAAACAATGCAATGACACACTATAATGGCACCCAACAAATATCGTCTCTAGGAGTTCAAAGGAAAGGATATGAAGGATAGTTTGGATGTATGAAACATATCAGGATGTTTGATTCCGCTTCACTCGTCATGAATAACAACGCAATTCAACATTTATCATCATACACGCACTCAACACAGCCTCCAGCAGCATGCTGGTCTAATGTGAGGGACACATCTGATTCATCAGTAGTGGGATCGTGAGAAGGACGTATCTCATACTGCTGCTTGCGAGGTGAATATTCGGACAGCCTATTGATTGTCTTCATCAGACACCCGGCTGACTGAGTTTGCCATCTTCTGTAGAGATGTAACAGTGGAATTCTCAAGTACCAGGTACTCTTTTGGGTATGAAAAATCACATTAAAAAAAATCAAAAGACTATGTTAGTATAAATGTGTGTTTCTGAGGCCTAAACATAGTCAAGCGAAAAACTCAAAATAAAAGTTTGGTAAATTTCAAGGGGCTGCTTTGACCATGTACATTCATTTGGACCAAATGTTTTAATTTTGTCACATGCTATACCAATTAATGTACCAGTGTGCAAACTCTGAGCCTGCTTGATGGTTTAGTTCTTGAGCTATGGACTTGTGAAACGTAATGAAAAAATGAAGCCAAATAAAATTGACACTCCCGTTTCCTCTGTAAACTGGCTATATCTTGGAAAATATGGAGTTTGCTTTAGATTTTTTGTATGTCTCCTGACTAACATGGGCACACCTGGTAGTTTTTCCATAATAGTCAGAAGTGTGTGGACCATTGGTTGATTTGACATGGAACAACCCATAAGCATTTGTAGTTGGCAATGTATGCTGGCAGCTCAACTCCACGACTGGACAGATAGGACTTTCTGGATGGAAAACAAAGTACCGTAGATTCCGTTATATAAGCCGAGAATTTCGTCCTAGATTTTTGGCTTGGAGTTTGGGGGTCAGTTTATACAACGAGTATTGCTTCAGATTCAAGATTTCGAGCGCAATGCCGGTTTTGCCGATGAATACAGAAGTAAATAATGACGAAGCCACAGAGCCATCTTTCAAATGAAGTAGTAACTTTGCATGCCGGTACTTTAAATTAAATAAAGAATTTATTCAAAAAAGTGTTTTAGTTGTTGATTTTTTTTAAATAAAATATATAAAAAATTTTCAGGAAGTTTAAAATGAAATTTTTTGTTTTGATTTACGACCAACATCTTGCGTTACGAAACGGATGCGGTCACGTGTATCCGTTTGCGCAATTGTAAACAAACAACCGAGAGCGTTAGTAGCGTCAGTCGGAGCCCAGATACATGTGTTTGTGGATGTAATTTCCGTCATTGCAGTGATTTACCTATATATATAATTCATTAAGACCATGCAAGCAAGACACATAATTGCTAAGGAAGGAAGAGAAGGTAAAAGAAAGCGATCGCAATCGAAATGAAGATGAACATTGTGTGGAAATATCTCCTCCCTTCCTGCAGCCCAAAGATGTCAAATTAAATGGTGAGTACAGTATGAAATTGTTTCTAGAATAGAATGCCTTTTATTGTCACTATACGCATCTACAATGAGATTAAAAGCAGCTCCTTCAGTGCAGAAAAAAGTTCTGTATAGGGCTTGCATGGTTGTTTTTTTGCTTTAGCATAACGGCGGATCTGCGGCCCCACTTCTGCTTTCTTTCCCTCCTCCGTCTGTGTCGTCTCCTAGACCCGACAACAATCCACGGAGAGCCCGCTGGTCTCGCTATGTTGTCTGGGATGTTGTGCGTGTGATGAAAAACACTCGAAACAGATGTCTGGCTCTGGACACCGATGTCTATAAGGTTCTGAATGGTGCAGCGGATGTTCGTAGAAACCGATCGTGCACAAACAAGGACAAAAAAAAAAAAAAAAAAGTACAAAACCAACCAAAAAGTGCACTGAAAAGGAGAGCCCTGAGCCGCTGCGACCATGCGTGCCACCATGCTCCTAGCTTAATCGAAGTAGGCTAGGCACTTTTTGGTTAGTACATTAGAAAAATTATTGGTGTTTTGGTAAATTATACACATTATATTATATATCAAAAATGCCGGCAGTCTCAAATTCTCGCCGATAAACATTATAAAATATACCAGAAAAGACACTTTTAAGGAAATTTTAAAAATTTTGCTTGGAGAAGGGGGTCGGCTTAAATACCGGTCATCGGCAAATACATGTAATTTAGTAGGTAGAGAAGGGGTTCGGCTAATATACCAGGTCGGCCTGAATTCCAGGATCTACGGTACATCTATGTTTAAAGGTTACAAATGATTATTAAATTAGACAAAGCCAAGAAAAATACTGCCAAAATAAATATGGTGATATATTTGTTACTTTTTTTTTTTCTTTTTGTAGTTTGGAGAATTCATCCTTTGAGGCAATTCAAACAAATTTCTTTGGGAGAATTCTAAATTATAGGGTAAAATAACACATGAAAAAAATGATTTTGGATTTAAATGAGAAACAAATATATTCACAAGTCCACAATTTAATTAAAACACATTTTAATTTTTAAATGAAAAAGAACAGAAGAAAGGCAACACTAATTATGTATTAAAAATAAAGCAATACAAGCCTTTCAGTTTGGAATTTGAAGCTACACAGAAAACAAAATTCTCTGGAACAAGAATACCTTTTAATGGTGACTGTCAGCCATACTAAATGCTTTACCACAATACACACTAGAGTACAGGAGGCTGGAATTATGTCTTGCGTGATCTGCTGTCTAAAAGAAAAACTCACCTTTAGATCTGGTATATTAAATTTGGTATTGGTGGAAAGGTTGTTATTCCGAGTAGTTGCTGCCATTAACTTGTCCCATGTCTGCTGGCATGTCTTCTCTCCAGGTGCAGAAATCAGCCAGAATTCTGTCATTATAAAGGATAACTACCTTTGACAGTTGAAAGGGTGCAGAACTGTAAAAATAAACCAAATGCAAGGCAGATTACTGGTTATGAATCATTATTAATAATAATGATCTAAATCCGATTCAAAATAGGTTATAACACAAACTAACATACAATATAACAATATTCAAACCTATGACATATGAAAAGCTGACCATAAATCTAAATGAATACTCATATCATCATTTTTTTCCAGTTTAAAGTACTGAAGAGTTTATAAATATTTATCACCTTGCAGTACATGCTCAGTTAATTGTGATACTGCTTTGTGGTCAAATCACCCAGACCTAGTGAGCAGTGAGATGGAAAAGAAGATATCAGGATGGGAACCTAGAATTCAAAGAGTAACGAAAATGAACTTAAATATACAGGACAAAATATCACTAATGCAAATTTATGCACCAACAGAAAACAGCAAAGCAGATGAAAGGATGCATTTTATGGAGATATACAGCGGACCTCAGAAAAAATCCAATCCAGTGCTCAGTTCATAACAGTAATGAGAGACTGGACCACCTACACTACTAACCAGAAAGAGCAGGGTCATGGAATAATGGGGGAACATGGCTTAAAAAGAGGTGAATGACAATGGTGAAGAATACTAGGCTGCTCAGATGCTAATCACAAAAAGACATCTGAAACAGAAGAATTGGATAATAAAAGCACGATAGACTACATTACAAGAAGCATGAGGTAAACAGAGTATTATGTCAAAGCAAGCAGGGGTCAAAGTTATGCACCGAAAACAGATTGGTAATAATGGATTGAATATTTGGAAACCGGTTAAAGATGAACATAAGAAAATACTCAAAAATTAAATTACAATCATTGAAAGAAGCCAACAAAAAATAAGAATGTTGAAATAGATTTAAAGAAAGAGTACTCGAAGTAGTGTAAGAGAAAAAGCAAAATGTTTAAGAAAAAAACTGAGGAAGTTAGGGTAGTATACAAACAAAAGCAAGAAGAGATTGCAAATTCGGAAAAAAGGCTGTGGGAAGAATTTGGTAATAAAATACAGGAAAATGTGGGGGAAAAAAAAAAAAAAAAAGAGTTCTGGAATATAGTCAAAAGAATAAAGGGGAATTGAACACTAAAAATTAAAACCATATAAAACTCAGAAGCAGAGTTGCAGACAGAGGTAGATATGATTCTTAAAGACTAGAGAACTTCCAATGCAAAACAAATGCGAAAAAGAAATACAGTAATGAAGGGAAAAGAACATGAAAATCCATTAAAAGTGAAGGGAATAAATGAAGATGAAACGGAACATCAAGGAAAAATATTGGAAGAAGAAATAACAAATGCCCTAATAAAAACGGCAAAGCACCTGGGACAACAACTAAAATGTTGAAGTATGAAGGAGCAACAGTAGATAAATGGTTCAAGAAAATCTCTGGCAGTCATGGAACATACATACCTGAAGAATGGGAAAGAAATACAAATGTACCAGTACAAAAAGGGAATCCCACCATTGTGGTGACTACAGAGCAATATTTTTATAATCAATAGTATTAAGAAAAAATATATATTCCAAGAATAAAATTACAAGAAGAGCAAGCAGCATACAAACCAGGAAGATCTATTTTCACTACAAAAACAATAAGTGAGGAGTAAAGATTAGGTAAAAATAAAATAGTATGCCAGAAACATTAAAAAAGATTATTATAAGTATTAATCAAAAATGTGTAGCAATGGGCACCCATCAGAGCAATGGAATATAAAAAAGCACATTAAACAGAGAGACAGGCTCAGTCCTAAATTATTTCTGGTTGTATATTTGGATTTTATAATTAACATGGAAAGAAATTAGAAATGCAGGCTTGGGATACTATAGACTAAATTCACTGACCCCAGGTCCTGATATATATAGAAAATATAAAAAAATAATTTCAGTGAGTGAGCAAGAGTTACAAAGGAAATTCATAACATAGAAGAGCAAGCTATAAGCAAAACGTACAATAACAAATGTAGAGAAAAGTAAAGAAATGACAACAACAAGGGAAGAACAAGAAGAGAAACAAGCAAGTGTGGACACGTCAAAAAACAACTACAAAACCTATTAATATATGATTACTTCGGAGTAATAGTGAAGATGGATAGACAGAAGAAATTAGAAACAGAATTAAAGAAATAAAGTGGATTATCAAATAACACCCTAACAGGGAACAACGAATTACGTGTTAAACCTAAAATGCATTCATATAAAACCATATACATGTAACAATATTTATATGCTGCAAATTCTTAGTCAATACTGGATAAACAAAGATAGAAGATAATAGCGGTTCAAGTGAAGTATTTGAGCTGAGAAGTAGGTAAATCTAAAACAGTCAGATAATAAATACAAGAATCTGTAAAGAACTGGAAATGAAACACTCATGGAAACCACAGATTTGTTAAAACATATAAAGAACAAAGTAGAAACTAATTAAACATAAATGAAGGCCAACAACATCAATCTGTTAATTACTTGATGAACTATGGCCAGTTGACAATGGAGATTGAAATTGAACGTCAAAAATAAAGTCACAGTTCTGGAGACCTTGGCCAACTGGCTACTGGGTTTTCTAGAGTGGAGTCTGTACTGGCTTTCCAATCTTCTATGACAATCTTTTCATTCAATGATTCCAAAGGTCCTTTATCTAAGATGACTTTTCCTGTGCTTGCAGTACTATTTCATGTCAAAATGGCTGCTGTGAAAAATGGCCATTAGTAATATGAAACTATGCAATGCCACCTATAAGTAATGATAGAACAGCAATGACTCAGAAACCAAAGACTACATTTTCTGGAGATATTCATAACATTATAAGCTATCTTTGGTAAAAAAAAAATTGAACAATTTTAAAATATAAGTTTTCTCGCTGTTCA
Source organism: Polypterus senegalus (assembly GCF_016835505.1). Lineage (NCBI taxonomy): Eukaryota > Metazoa > Chordata > Cladistia > Polypteriformes > Polypteridae > Polypterus > Polypterus senegalus. Next base: position 94,071,356 of record NC_053168.1, read on the forward strand.
ATTTTGCATATTATAATCACTTATAACATGGTATTTTTTCATTTTGGGGATGGCATAGTATGTATGCAAAATATAGAGCTGGAAAAGAGCTTTAAAGCAATATGAGAACTACAGTGCATCCGGAAAGTATTCAAAGCGCATCACTTTTTCCACATTTTGTTATGTTACAGTCTTATTCCAAAATGGATTAAATTCATTTTGTTCCTCAGAATTCTACACACAAAAGTTTACTTGAGATCTTTGCAAATTTATTAAAAATAAAAAAAATGAGAAAGCACATGTACATAAGTATTCACAGCCTTTGACATGAAGCTCAAAATTGAGCTCAGGTGCATCCTGTTTCCCCTTATCATCCTTGAGATGTTTCTGCAGCTTAATTGGAGTCCACTTGTGGTAAATTCAGCCGATTGGATAGGATTTGGAAAGGCACACACCTGTCTATATAAGGTTCCACAGTTGACAGTTCATGTCAGAGCACAAACCAAGCATGAAGTCAAAGGAATTGTCTGTAGACCTCTGAGACAGGGTTGTCTTGAGGCACAAATCTGGGGAAGGTTACAGAAAAATTTCTGCTGCTTTGAAGGTCCCAATGAGCACAGTGGCCTCCATCATCCGTAAGTGGAAGTAGTTCAAAACCACAAGCACTCTTCCTAGCTCCCTACTATCACTAGTTCACGGGGCCACCTGTCTAATCTTATTTGTCAACCTGTCCATCACCATTGTAAATAAAGTACTCGGATCTGATCCCTGATATAATCCCACCTCCACGCTGAATGCATCCGTCACTCCTACCACAGACCTCACCACAGTCACACTTTCCTTGTACATAATCCTGTACACCTCTTAAATATTTCTCTGCCACTCCCAACTTCCTCATATAATACCACAACTCCTCTCGAGGCACCCTATCATATGCTTTCTCTAGGTCCACAAAAACTCAATGCAACTGCATTGGTCTTCTCTATGATTCTCCATCAACACCCTATGAGCAAACATCACATCTGTGCTGCTCTTTCTTGGGATGAAACCATACTGCAGCTTACTAATCATCACCTCACTTCTTAACCTAGCTTCCACCTAAGCTGTGGCTCATCAATTTTAACCCCCTTATTCTTATTCTTAAATATCAGCACCAGTACGCTTAATCTCCACTCCTCGGTCATGAGTTCGATCCCGCACGATTCAGTTTTGAGAAGTAAACTGGTCTTATTCTTACTATTTTAGAATAAAAACATACATTTGATTTCAGTGTGTAACAGCCGGTGTAATTTATGATACTTTTAAAGGTTATTATTTTTTTTTATTCACTTTTCATTCTCTCAGTCGTGTTCAGGATCCTTCCCTACCACAAACACCACCAACTGAGAATGCTGTTTTCACATAAAGATGAACTATAGCTCTGCAGCGTACTTGTGACTGCATTCTCGTACCAATGCTTGCGAACTAAAGTGCCTGCGTGCACTTTTCGTGGCATTACACGTCTATTTTTTTGAGCATGCCCGTGTCGCTCAAACACAGGAACATATGTTGGTGTACAAGTATAACAAAAAAAGTGCACTTTTATTCTAGACTACAAGTGAAGAAAAAAATAAATCAAGTTACAGTAGGCGGTTGATACGACAGCTTGTGTGGTGCAATTCTAAGAACTGCTGATTTCCGATCCGTGCTATATAAAATCATCACATTCAAATATTAACAATTCCCACACACCCTTCCTAGATTCACGACATGTGTACTTAGCTCTCTGTGCTAAGGTTCCTATTACAATGAATGAGCACCTGACACTGTACTTTCTTCCCTATATAAATAACATTCGAGTATAGCGCGTCTACAAATAAATTACATTTGAGCTATAGCGCGTCTCCAAATAAATCACATTTGAGTTATAGCGCGTCTTTATGTGAAAACAGCAGTATCAGATTTTTGGTTGTCGTGAAATCGACTGAGAGAATGGAACTGAATTAAAAAAAAAAAGCTAACCTTTACAATTATCATGCATTTACACTTGGCTCTTATAGACTGACTGAAATCAAATGTATGTTTTTATTCTAAAATAGTTCAGTACATGTAATATGTGAAAATGAACAGCGTCAGATCGGGTTTGAATACACGCTGATGCTGTTACAGAAGAAGTCAGCTTATGCAGTGCAGCAGTTTCAAAGCACAGTACATGCAATATTATTTGAAAACGAAGAGCATCAGATCGGGCGCATATTCAAACCCGATCTGACTCTGTTCGTTTTCAAATAATATTGCATTAGTGTGATGATGCTTTTACATATATTGTCTCTTTCATTCATCTTGCGGTTTGTAATCAGTGACCGCGTGTTTTTTCCCCCGATCTTGCCAGTTCGCACATGTTGCTGTATGGTGGTGTTTCTTTTGTACTCCAGGACATGCAGAGGACAGAATAGTACAGAGCAGTAAGTTCAGCGCTATATGCAGTCAGACAGACAGACAGGCAGAGAAGGCACCAGATACATAAATAAACAGGGAAGGCACTGCAAAATAGATATATAAAAAACAACTAAGGGGATAGATATATAGATAGGTAGGAAGGAAATGGAAGGCACTATATGATAGGCAGACAGGGAAGCTCCTATATAATAATAAAATTACTGTTATTACTACATAGATAGACAGGGAGTTCAGGCAGGCAGAACGGCGAAGGTTAAAAATAAATACATTTTCTCTCCAGCGGGGATTCAAACTCGGATCTCTTGAAGTACAGCAAGTCTACTGCGCTCTAAGTGACGAAATCTTACCAGTATGCCATGGAAGCTGTTGTAAAAATTCTTGAACCTTTTATGAAAGTGTTTATTTTCTCTTTGGCTGTCAGGCTTCACACATTTTATAGTTTGTCTACATTTTGTAACAATTATTACTAAAATATGAAAAAGTTTCTGTTATAACATTGTGTTTACACAGATTACTGTAGAAACGGAACACACATGAAATGCATGTGTTCCAAATAATCTATTATTTCCACTCTAAAACTCCACTTCACTCCCAGGTAATCGAGGCATGAGCTCGGAGAAGTTCGTGCACGTTCTGAGTCGGTGGGGGGATGGAATAGCCGGCTGCTTGCAGTTTGTTTTTATCGGCACATTTACAGGACAAAGGAGGCTGGCAGAGAAGTGAGAACGGTTTTAAGAAGCGATTTAAGGTGGGACGGATCTACAAGTTTTTTTGTAGGCTCTGGTAATTCTAGTGTTAAAGAATCTAGTTAAAAACTCCACTGCCATCTCTCCTAAACACCTCCACGCTCCTTAATGTCCAACCTCTCATACAACTCATCATACACCTTTTCTTTAGCCTTCGCCACCTCTCTTTACCTTGTGCCTTATCTCCTTGTACTCTTGTCTACTTTCTGAATCTCTCGGACTATCCCAATTTTTCTTTGTCATCCACTTCTTCTGTATACTCTCCTTGTACTTCCCCATTCCACCAACAGGTTTCCTTTTCCTCCTTCCTCTGTCCAGATGTCACGCCAAGCATATTTCTTGCTGTCACCCTTACTACATCTGCTGTAGTTTTCCAACTGTCTGGTAATTCTTCACTACCACCCAGTGCCTGTCTCACCTTCTCCCTAAATTCAAACTTGCAGTATTCTTTTATCAACTTCCACTATTTGATCCTTGGCTCTCTTCCTCTTCTTGATCTCCAACGTCATCCTACACACCACCATCCTATGCTACTTAACTACACTTTCCCCTGGCACCACTTTGCAGTCTTCAATCTCCTTCAGATTGACTCTTCTGCATAGGATGTAATCTACCTGTGTGCATCTTCCTCCACTCTTGTATGTAACCCTTTGTTCCTCCCTCTTCTTAAAATACATATTCACCACAGCCATGTCCATCCTTTTGACAAAATCCACTATCCTCCGACCTTCATTCCTCTCCTTGACACCATACTTACACATCATCTCCTCGTCTCCTCTGTTCCCTTCACCAACATGTCCATTGAAATCTGCTCCATTCACCACTTTGTCCCTTGAACACACTGTTCATCACTTCATTTAACACACTCCAAAAATCTTCTCTCATCCATTGCACACCCAAATTGTGGGGCATATGCACTAACAACATTCATCATCACACCTCCAATTACCAGCCTCATAATCATTACTCTGTCTGACGCTCTTCTCACCTCCAAAACACTCGACATATTGTTCCTTCAGAATAACCCCTACTCCATTTCTCCTCATATCCACACCGATAGAACAATTTGAATCCACCCCCAATTAATGGTAGATTAATTCTGAATTTTTTTTTTTTAATTGAACTGAAGCCCTGATAATAAATGTATTGGGTACCCAAGTGCAAAGGTTAATTATTTTTATATGCATACTCAGAATTGTGAGAAATATGGATCTAGAAAGTCATTTATATTTTAAACTGGCAAAACACCTGCAGTTCGCAGCGGTGAAGTACTGCCTTAAAATTTTTATTAAGAAGAAAATTAAACCTTTTTAAACTGAGGGAAAATATATCAATAATTATTTGTTAAGGATCTCTTTGTATACCACATTGTGAGTTCGGCCCTCTGGTTGTAATATGACCAAGCTGTGCGCTGAGTTTACTCTTGAGCATGCAACGTACAGTTGGCCATGTGAACAGTAATCTTGTTTCAAATCTCACAGCTTGGATTGCTGCTGTCATAATCGGTTTGAGTTTCATGGTTTGTTTCAATTACGACAGTATTTGTAGGACTTGTGTTGAAGAGATATTCGGCATCTGTCAAGCGTTGTAAGTATACAACCAGTTTCATCGATAACTTCACATCCAGCTTTTGAGAGTGTAAACATTCATAAACATCAAAGTGTCCACTACTGAAATCGTCACCTGTGAATCTAAGATGTTTAAGAGGCATTGGCGGTTGTCGAAAGGTGTCGGTACACTTGAAAGCAACAACCGAACAATTCACCAGCAGCCATCAATTGACATGCAGATGCATAGGTGAAGAGCTTAAGCATTTCACTCTTCTAGTGCTCCTGTGTAGAATAATCTCATCAGTCCACACCTTCAACCTGTCCCAGTCATTCAATACATAAGACACAATGTTCCTCCAGATATCAAGAGTGAGCCTGATATGGCCGTGCAATATGCAACAAAGAGAATGGAAAAGGTAGGTGCCATCTCCGGGCATGGAAACCACTCTGTAAGTGACAGTTCTTTGATCGATGGTGATCACCTCGATAGACATGTTAATGGGGGTACGGTTGGAATGATAAAGGAAAGGAGTACCTGACCAATGTAAAGTAAGTCTAAAATACCTACACAATAACTATAATCGTAATAAATGAACAATAAAACAGCGGAGAAACCGTGGATTAAATAAAAAGGCTGTAGTTATCAGCAGGGAGACGTGAATCCCGTGGTGAAGCAAAGAAGGGAATGTAGAGACTGGAGCGACGGACGGCCTTATATAGGCAGGCAGCCAACAACGTGGGAGGCGTTGGGATGGGGGGCCCAACGCCGCCACAAACGGTGACCGAGCTGCAGGCTATGGGCGATATATATGCGTAAGTAGGATTCAGTTAGCGTTGGGAACCCGCGTACCAAATTTCTTGAAGATGGGCCCATAAGTAACAAAGACCGTTGAAAAGTTCAATATGGCAGCCGACAGTGGCATCATACCCCCGAAATAAGTACCAAATTTCAGCCTTCTACCTACACGGGAAGTTGGAGAATTAGTGACGTTGGAAAGTTCAATATGGCAGCTGACAGTGGCGTCATATCACCGAAATAAGCACGTACATTGGTTTTCGGTTAGCGCAGGGAAGCCGGCTATCAAATTTCGTGAAGATGGGGCCATGAATAAGAAAGTTCAACATGGCGGACGTTGTTGACTGTTACGCGTAGAATTTCGAAATGAAATCTGCTTAACTTTTGTAAGTAAGCTGTAAGGAATAAGCCTGCCAAATTTCAGCCTTCTACCTACATTGGAAGTTGGAAAATTAGTGACGTTGGAAAGTTCAATATTGCGGCCGACAGTGGCGTCATACCATTGAAATAAGTATGTACATCGGTTTCGGTTAACGCAGGGAAGCCGCCTACCAAATTTCGTGAAGATAAGGCCATAAATAAGAAAGTTCAACAGGGCGGACGTTGCCGACCGGTATGACCGTTGCGTGTAGAATTTCAAAATGAAACCTGCTTAACTTTTGTAAGTAAGCTGTAAGGAATAACCCTGCCAATATTCAGCCTCCAACCTACACGAGAAGTTGGAGAATTAGTGACGAATTAGTGAGTCAGTCAGTGAGTGAGTGAGTGAGTCAGTGAGGGCTTTGCCTTTTATTAGTATAGATAATATATTACGTAAGGAATTACTTAGCACTGTTCAAATAAACAAACATTTTCTTTATACAGCCCATATGGTGACCAAGAAATTATCAGATGCACAAAATCGTAAAAGACGACAGGAAAAAACTTGAGATCCAAAAGCTATCCAGTTTTTATAAAGTAGTAGGACCTCCAATCTGGATGATAAATAAAAGACAAGGGATAAGACAGGTATGGTGACAGAGTAATCAGCAGGATATGAAGATGTCCCAGTAGTGGATTGTGATGATATTAATAAATATAAAACTGACTATAAAAAATGATGCAGTTGAAAAATTCAAAATGTTGAACTCTAACTCTCACTTAGTAATCGCTGAAGAACCACATTTAACCAAAAACTGATGACACAGGCACTCAAACTCCACTTCACTCCCAGATAATGAATCAAGGCATGAGCTGGGAGAAGTTTGTGCACGTTCTACGTCAGTGGGGGGGATGGAATAGCCGGCTGCTTGCAGATTCTCTTTATCAGCACATTTACATGACAAAGGACGCTGGTGGTGAGGTGCAAACGATTTTAAGGTGGGCCGGATCTACAAATTTTTTTCGTAGACTCTGGTAATTCTAGTGTTAAACTCAAGTTTAATTTTTTTAAAGACACATGCAATGTAGTTTTTCTAATTAATGTATTATAGAAAAATGACAAAGGGTGAAACACTTTTATGATATTGGTTAGTGTACTCTAAATGTTTAGATGCAGTATTTTGTTTCCATTGAAAGATACTTGATTCTTCGAGATACAGTACGCAGGTGCATGAGCCAATGGTGTCCTGGATAATGATGGACTATCTGCCGAGCACACCACGGTTTGAGAGACTCAAGGACTATGTTTCTGATACAGATGTGAGCAACACTGGAGCACCACAAAAAACAGTTGCGTCTCCTTTTCTCTTCACCCTGTACACCTCCGAATACAAATATAACTCCAGGTCATGTCACTTACAGACATTCTCAGATGATTCTACACTTATGTGGTGTATTGATAAAGGGGATGAGTCACAGTATAGGATTCAGTTGGAAGAACTTTGTTTCTCAGTGAAAAGGAAATTGTCAGCATATTAACATCAGCAAAACCAATGAACTGGTTATTTACTTTAACCACATCCAAGAGTCTCTATGTCCCATCTCTATTCAAGGAGTGGATGTAAGGGTAGTCCACGTTAATGATAGGTTGGTCAACTATTTTGTTCGGTGCTCAGGAGAACTCTTATTCATTTTGTCAAAGTCACAGATTATGCAGTCATCATCAGGCACTTCCAAAACCCCAAAAGAACAGTGGTAACGGATATTCTGAATGATTGGCCGCCAATTGAAATTGGCTGATTTTTACTAAAAAAAGACTCGATCTGTAATTAGTAAAAAGATCAATCAAAAAAACTGATATTTTCAGCCCCTGCTTTTCTAAGCTTTAAGGTAATTTAATTGTAGTGCTCCATTACCCAAGGTATTATTGTGGTTGAGCCAGCAAGCAAGTAACATATTAAACAACAAAAAAAAAAAAAAAAAATTTTACATTTCAATTTACAATAAGGCAACATACAAATTAGGCCTGAAGCACTTTCATTCTTTATGAAAGGATATAAATCACTGCTGCTCATTTGATTTGTTTACATTTATAACATTTTAATGTTAGCAGTTGCATATCTGGGTGGTTTATGTAGCTGGTTTCATGCTGTTCAAATATACATTTGCATTTTTTGCATGTAGTTATTGTAAAATTACACATAAATGTTGTTCATATAAGCTTTTTGTTTGTTTACTTCTATTTGAGACATTAAAAATAGTCTATTTCTGACTTTAAAATAACTAGTTTAAAATATGAGACTGATATTTTTTAATTACAATAGTTCATGTTCTGTTTCAATATAAAATGATGTGAAATGATTTCAGTTTGCTTTTTTTAAACTACATTTCAACAATACTGTGATAATACCAAAAACATGATAATTGTGCTTACTAGATGACCTGAAATTTTGATCACATTCCATGCCTACAGTGAAAATGTATACAGTAATAAACACACAGCAGAAACTCCAATTCAGGACACCAGCACAAAAAAAAAAAATTTTTGCACTGAATTTTAGCATGCAAGCAAGTGTGCCATTTCCTCCATTACTTGGCATTTAAAATAAATGAAAAAAAGATTATGATAGATAAAGCAGAAATGGCCAATAATATGTTGTTTAGTCTAGTGCAGGGGTCTCCAACACATTGCTCGCAAGCTACCAGTAGCTTGCCATCCCTTTCCAAGTAGCTCGCCAAAGGGTTAATGAATCCTACATAAATTTTTAAACTTGATTAGTCAAATTAGGGGTGGGCGATCTTTCCAAAAAAATATCATCATAATCCTTTTACCACAAAAATACGATCCACAATCTGAATTTCAATCTCTCTTTTCAATGTGACATACACTTCAGAGAATATCCGGACTCAAACTCATCAAGACCTAAGTAACAATTTATTTTAAATATCAAACAAAGTTGAATTCAATTGTTCTCCTGTTCGCTCGCTAAGCAGAGTTAAGGAACACGCCCCGAAGCTGGAGAGTAAGTGAGGAAGGCAAAGGGCCCATTGTGTTGATCTTGGATTTGCGCAAAAAAATCGGTACCGCAAGCAAACTATAATACTTCGTATGATGAGAGAAGTTGCAAAATCAACCGGAATATTCAAGCAAATTATAGAAAAAAACCCAATCTAAATCCGTTAAGTAGTTCTCTCGTGAAATGTGGACATACAGACAGACATTGGATTTTATATATTATATATTAGTAAACCTTCAAAATAATGTGCAGTTAAAGTCTCAACAGCATTCTCAGCATTTCTGGAGCTTAGTAGAGCCAGATAACTATAAGAATCTTCATCAAGCAGCTCAGAAAATGTCTGCTTTGTTTGGGTCTACATACCTCTGTGAGTCTGCCTTTTCTGACATGAATGTAATGAAATCAAAGTTCAGAACAAGACTGACAGATGAACATTTAAATGACTCTAGAAGTGTGAACCTAAGTGGGTAAACTCCACCATACATCTCTCTTGTTGACTCCATGCAGTGCCAGTCATCTCACTAACTAAAAAACATATCACACATGCAACTGGATATGTGAATACTCTTGTGAAGTGAAACAGTGACAAAATGACAAATGAATAAGTAATATCTGTTTATTTGTAATTGCATTGTTTTGTTTAGAAAGCATTTATGTTTTAATGCAATAGTGTGAGATACACTAGAAAATGCATACAGACAACAAAATGCACTTGCAGGAGAACTAAATATTTTTTGTGAAGTTTTAATGTAAAGTGTGAGCTGTGGACATCAACATTTTGTAAATGTTCAGGTAAAACAAGTTTATTCAGTTTGTTTGGGTTGAAATAAGCTATTAGAATAAACGTTAGAAAACATGAGTAGCTCTCCGCCATTTTCATTTTGTAAAAGTAGCTCTCAGGGGAAAAAAGGTTGGAGACCCCTGGTCTAGTGTAACCTCGAGAGAAAAGGTTAAAGTAAAAATTCTTGCAAAGAAAAACAAAAGGAATAACGAATGGGAAAAAAAAGAGTGCTTAGTTAAATACTGTGCATAAGAAAATATTTTCTGATAAAATCGGCACCTTAATAAAAGGACAAGTGGCTGTTTCTCCGTCCGGGGCCATGTCTCTTTTATATGCCATTGGGTACAGGATTCATAAAAGCAGTGCTAATGTTTGTGATGTGCCATTTGTTGGAATGAAAAATGAAATGCAATGCATTTTACTACTACAAAGGTTTGTTATTCACTTTCTGTTGGAATTAAAAATGCAATACATTTTATTACTACACACATTACAAAAATTACAATAGCTGATGCACTGCAAATGTTAATGCTTAGGTCTAAGTTGATTACTTATATTTCAACCCATCAAAGACGGGTGGCACAGCTAGTGTTATTTAATTCAATAAGGAGTTACACAGACATACAAGTATATAACAAGCATTTAACTGCTCCAGACAAAAACTGACCTGAAGGATCCAGTACTCCTTAAAAAAAAAAAAATTAGGAGCCAGTGGCTTTGGTGCCAAATAATAAAAGGTGCAAAATATTAATCTTTCAGTCTCTTACCTTTCTAACCTCTATGTACGCGTGCCTAATTTTTGCTCTTCTCCTGTGCAGTGCATTCTTCCCTTGTGTTTTTGTATCCATCTTGATGATTTGGTTATCTGAATGTTATTATAACTTTCAAACTATGTACAGTCATTAAGAAGTGTATTTTACTCAGGATTTGTGTCTGCATCACTGACCATGAGAATATGTCAGTGTAAGAGGGCCTTTAAAGGCCAGGGACTTTAAAACACTGCAAACAAGCATTTGTCTATTTTTCAAAAGTTTAAACTGTGCTCCATGACAAGACAGAGATGACAGTTCCGTCTCACAATTAAAAGAATGCAAACATATGCTCCGCTTCAAAGGAGTGCGCGTCAGAAATAGAGAATGTCAGAGAGAGAGAGAAAGAGACAGAGAGAGAAAAGCAAACAATCAAAAATCAATAGGTGTTTTTAAGTATGCGAAGCACTGCACCGGCAAAGCAGCCACAAGAAAGGGAGCAATGTGAAGGTTGTCTTTCAGCATTTTTTAGAGGAGCGTCTGTATCCTCTAGGCCAGTGTGCAACCAGCCCCTCTGCTCACACCCCCTCCGTCAGGAGCAGAGAATGTCAGAGAGAGTGAGAGAGACAGAGAAAAGCAAACAATCAAAAATTAATAAGTGCTGTTAGAGCTTTTAAGTATGCAAAGCACTGCACGGGAAGCATATCGTATATCATTGAGGAGTTTTATTTAATACGTAATACGTAGCTTTTCATCCATCTGCCAATAGCGTCCCTTGTATGAAATCAACTGGGCAAACCAACTGAGGAAGCATGTACCAGAAATGAAAACACCCATTTTCTGCAGAAATCCATGAACCAGCAAAAAATCTGTGATATATATTTAGATATGCTTACATATAAAATCCGCGATGGAGTGAAGCCACGAAAGTCGAAGCGCGATACAGCAAGGGATCACTGTAATCAAAATTTTTACAACTGTCCATTCTGTTTGTACAGCCTTGACATTGACTACGTTATTCAACAAGACTTCTTGATAGCAGTTTATAAAGTGCCAATCTCATTTTCTCCAAAAAAGTGTTTAAATTATCTGGCCATGAATCACGATAGAAGACTGAGCAGCAACAAATGATCTGAGACCCATGTGAGTGTAACACAATGTGTTACAAGGCCAGAACACACAGAATGTGAAAAGTAGCGCTCACTTGCTGTGCATTAAATATATTAAATATATATTAATACAGGTGCCGGTCATAAAATTAGAATATCATGACAAAGTTGATTTATTTCAGTAATTCCATTCAAAAAGTGAAACTTGTATATTAGATTCATTCATTACACACAGACTGATGTATTTCAAATGTTTATTTCTTTTAATTTTGATGATTATAACTGACAACTAATGAAAGTCCCAAATTCAGTATCTTGGAAAATTAGAATATTGTGAAAAGGTTCAATATTGAAGACACCTGGTGCCACACTCTAATCAGCTAATTAACTCAAAACACCTGCAAAAGCCTTTAAATGGTCTCTCAGTCTAGTTCTGTAGGCTACACAATCATGGGGAAGACTGCTGACTTGACAGTTGTCCAAAAGACGACCATTGACACCTTGCACAAGGAGGGCAAGACACAAAAGGTCATTGCTAAAGAGGCTGGCTGTTCACAGAGCTCTGTGTCCAAGCACATTAATAGAGAGGCGAAGGGAAGGACAAGATGTGGTAGAAAAAAGTGTACAAACAATAGGGATAACCGCACCCTGGAGAGGATTGTGAAACAAAACCCATTCAAAACTGTGGGGAGATTCACAAAGAGTGGACTGCAGCTGGAGTCAGTGCTTCAAGAACCACCAGCACAGGCGTATGCAAGACATGGGTTTCAGCTGTCGCATTCCTTGTGTCAAGCCACTCTTGAACAAGAGACAGTGTCAGAAGCGTCTCGCCTGGGCTAAAGACAAAACTGCTGCTGAGTGGTCCAAAGTTATGTTCTCTGATGAAAGTAAATTTTGCATTTCCTTTGGAAATCAAGGTCCCAGAGTCTGGAGGAAGAGAGGAGAGGCACAGAATCCATGTTGCTTGAGGTCCAGTGTAAAGTTTCCACAGTCAGTGATGGTTTGGGGTGCCATGTCATCTGCTGGTGTTGGTCCATTGTGTTTTCTGAGGTCCAAGGTCAACGCAGCCATCTACCAGGAAGTTTTAGAGCACTTCATGCTTCCTGCTGCTGACGAACTTTATGGAGATGCAGATTTCATTTTCCAACAGGACCTGGCACCTGCACAAAGTGCCAAAACTACCAGTACCTGGTTTAAGGACCATGGTATCCCTGTTCTTGATTGGCCAGCAAACTCGCCTGACCTTAACCCCATAGAAAATCTATGGGTATTGTGAAGAGGAAGATGCAATACGCCAGACCCAACAATTCAGAAGAGCTGAAGGCCACTATCAGAGCAACATGGGCTCTCATAACACCTGAGCAGTGCCACAGACTGATCGACTCCATGCCACGCCGCATTGCTGCAGTAATCCAGGCCAAAGGAGCCCCAACTAAATATTGAGTGCTGTACATGCTCATACTTTTCATGTTCATACCTTTCAGTTGGCCAACATTTCTAAAAATCCTTTTTGCATTGGTCTTAATTGATATTCTAATTTTCGAGATACTGAATTTGGGTCTTTCATTAGTTGTCAGTTATAATCATCAAAATTAAAAGAAATAAACATTTCAAAATACATCAGTCTGTGTGTAATGAATTAATCTAATATACAAGTTTCACTTTTTGAATGGAATCACTGAAATAAATCAACTTTGATATTCTAATTTTATGACCGGCACCTGTATAACTTAATATTTTCAACAAAGCTTTCCAGTTCTTTGACTATGACCTCCACTGCTTCTCAAGATGTTATTTAAGGTCATCTCTAAAGTTCATGAGACTTGTGCCTTTGCACTGGATATTCTGAAACCTAATGCCTGTATCAGCACTACTTGCTGAATTTCCCTGCTTAAGTTTTCAGGCTTTCCATTCCTTGATGGTCTGTTTGACATCCCCCTGAATGTGAAAATATAACTGTCAGTAGCTGCTACAGCTTGAGGGAACGCCAAAGAATTCTTCTTAAGTGTAATACTTAACTTTTAGATTTCCCCAACAAAATCCTACAAAAGACAATCTCCCAGATTTCTGTGCAAAGTGCTTTACCCTCTCTTTATCGTCAGTGTTTTTGAGCTTGTAGCCAGGTGATTCACAGCTATTCTATGTGATCCAAGTGCAGAAAAACAGTAAATATGGGGCAACCAATGCTGCGTCTTCACTGCAGAAGGTGAGTGAAGGTGTGCATATACAACAGCCTAATTCCCCACAAACTACTGGTTTTGATGACCTGAGAGATTAACCTTACTGAGAACTTCACCTTTTTTATTTTCAGATCTTGTGTGACAGGCACAGGGGAGCTGGTCATGTGGCAGCTTATTTTGTGTCTCATTATTGTTTGACAGCAAATTAAAGAAAAAGAAACAACTAACGGGCCTGAGTCAACTTAATTAAAATTAAGGCAAAAAGAAGTTAATTAGTAGCAAACAGTGGTCATTAATTAAGAAGGTGGTCAGAATGAAAACCTGCAGCCACTGCGGCCCTCCGGGACTGGAGTTTGACACCCATGGTCCTGGAGAGTGTGGACTATAACCAGCTATTCATCCCAGCCAATACCCCCAGCCATTCACTCCCTGTGACATGGAGATGCCCCGAATTCCAGCAGGGCATCATGGACTATGTAGTTTTAGTGCACAGCCCTGCTGGATAATGTCGGGGCCGCCAGGGGCCACTGCAGGGAGGCACAGAGACGTTTATTTTCCATATAGCCCGGAAGTACTTCCATGTCACGAGGACGGTGATGCATGAGTCACTGTCCTGCACCAGAGAGAAGATGCAGAGTCCAAAGGATTCCAGAAAACCAACTATATTATTATTTTTTTTTTAATCAAAACAGGAACAGTCAGGGTATTTATTCAAACGGGAGCTACCACTTCATTATACACAGACACAGCAAACGAGCAGGGGCTGGTCCAGGTCCGTGAGTGGGTTATAATGCTCTCCGAGCATCACCATAGGGCGACAGACATGTTGCACGGGGAAGGTGTGAATTTGTAGTTGCCTCGGCGATGGACAAGCAAACCCTTGGCAGACACTTCAATTGCGTTTCAGCATACAGCACAGTTGGGGAAGGTCTCAAAAGTCTCACAATGTATATTTTAGGGGAATGTGTTTATGTTAAGAAATTTACTGACTGTGTGATATGTATTTAAAATGTCTGTAGGCTTTTGTGTAGTATATGTGGAACACCACCAGTGGTAGATGGGTACAGTGATCACCTTGATCATTTTCCACAAGTGGCATATTTCTTCTATTAATACTATGTACTTCTCCATTTTATTAATGTGTGTATTTTGCATGTTGTTTATGTTTGGTATGGAAAAAAAAAGTGAAAGTGGGAGCGAATGTTCAAGCGAGCAAGGTTACAACAGCTCGCTGATTCCAAAAGATTAATTTAAACTGAAAATGTCCTTGCCTTTCCACGCTGTCATCTATTCCTCACGAGCAGACTTTAACTGAGCTTTCCACTTCACCCATGGAGCACGAAGACTGAAATGATCTCTCCGAACTGAAGGTAATGATCACTGCCACCGCTCAAGACATAAAAGGAGCTTATGAGTGACTTAAAGAAAGATAAAAAGAAAGAAATAAATGATATAAAGGAAGGATATAAAGGGCATACACAAGACAAACGAAAAGCTGCTTCAGGATATTAAAGACCAGGAAAAACGTGTACAAAATCGCGTTGAGGCTGCCTTCAAAGGTATGGTAGAAAAAAATTGAGGAACAAATACACGAAAATGCATCTAAGTTTGAGAAAAAACAGTGCACTTGGCACTCAGTTGGAAGACGTTAAGCAAACATTCACGACTCGAATTGAAACAGCTGAACAACTGGCATCTACCGCTGACGGAAAAGCAATGGCTACATATTCCGAATGCAAAATACTCGGAGACAGACTTGCTGCACTGGAAGATGGATGCAGAAGGAATAATATTAGAATCAAAGGTCTCCTGGAGAATCGTGAAAGTCCAAACTCAATGAAATTTGTAGCTGAACTATCCTCTAAAATAACAGGGGAGGACTTCAAATCAGACACCGAGATAGCAGCAGCTTACCATATATGGTGATAAAATACAGTGGAACCTCAGGTCACGAACATGTCGGACCACGTACAAATCGGGTTACGACCAAAAAGTTCACCAAACATTTGCATCTGTTCACGACCACACACTTGACAAACAAGCCAGTTTCCCTTCCGGTTTGTATGCACCGATAATTTCCACACGTGTTCAGTTTCTCCCTGTGCATTCGCTGTGAACTCTCTGTGCTCTTTTTCGTTTCCCTTCTGGTTAATATGCACAGGTGATTTATGCACATGTTCAGCGTCTCCCTGTACAGTACATTGTTTTCGGTCAGAGATGCATCACGCAGGGGGACTACAGTGGTATAGCGGGTCCACAGCTCACGTCAAGAGACCAGTTTTAAATAAATAATCCCCATGCTACAGCTGCCACGTCCTCGTCATAAATAGAAGCGCAAGGCGTCTAAAGGGAGAAAAAAGAAAAGAAAGACAGAGGTTGCAGAGTAAGGAAGTAAGCAGGAAGCAGTGTGGAAAGAACCGGTGCGAGCGAGCGCGTGCTCGGAGGCAGGCAGTCAGCTTGACAGTGAGCCCAAGCAGGGGTGTTTGACTGACACTCAGTGGGGCAGAAGGAAGCGGTCGCTCCAGCTGAGCGATCAAGGTGCTGGAGTGACCAGAAGAAAGATGGCTGGCCGCGTGAGGCCGAGAAAGCAGCAGAGGTCACCAGTTAAAGAATGCACCGGGCTTGTTTTTAAAGAGACTGCTTCCAACATTGTTTTAACCTCGTATTTAATGAAGACTTTTTTCTATTGGATTTAACTTCACTTCTGTTTTTATGGGATTATTTATTTATTGACGGATTCTGAAAGCACTGAACTTTATTTAATTTGGACTTTGTTTTTGATTGTTTATTTTAATAAAAGCACTTGGCACTTTTTGCACCATCCCCTTGCTCCACTGTACAGTAGTGCTTCACTGTCGTGCTCATCGGTAACGGGTTTAAGGGATCTTAGAAGCGAAATGGGAGCATGCAGCAAACCCGCATCGGCACAGACTTTACCTCTAAACTGTAATCTCCTCTCCACCCAGTTCCTCCTCAATTCCTTTATGCCAGAACTCGACTAATGCAAGGTTAGTTTTCTTGATTGTTTATCGTTAGTTTTTGTATAAATTACTGATTTTTCAAATGTTCATTTTCTTCCCTGTGCTTAAAACTCATGAAAAAAAAGTGTTTACAGCAAGTGGTTCGTAAGGCTATAGCGTGAACTCCTGGAATGTTAGTTTTCTCTGTTCAAGGTTTTCTCAGTGTTATTCAATGTTTTTACATTTAGTTTACTATTACACTATGCATTCTATGGCATAATTAACTATATTTGTGCTTAAAAACTTAAAAAAAATATATTTACATACAGTTCATACTCTCTGGAATGGATTAATTGTATTTACATACAATTCTATGGGGGAAATTACTTTGGGTCACGACCAAATCGGGTTGCGACCAGGGTTTTGGAAAGAATTACGGTCGTGACCCGAGGTTCCACTGTACCTCTAAACCTAGGACTCTTTATCGTGTGTTTAGAAAATTATAAACTAAACTACAATATAAAATACATGCAGTGATTTCCATGACACAATCATGCCTCGCATACAATACTGATTTTCAGCCTTGTACCTTGCATACAGATTTCCCCAGATTCTCTGAATCTTTTGATAATATTATGTACTGTAGATAAAGAAATATTCAAAATCTTCGCAGGTTTACATGGAGGAACATTATTCTGAAATTGTTCCACAATTTGTTGCCACATTTTTTTGTAGACTGGTGAACCTCTGCCAATCTGTACTTCAGAGAGACTCTGCCTCTAAGATAACTCACTCTTTTTATACCCAATCATGTTAACCTGTTGCCAAATAACCTAATTAGATGTAAAATATCCCTCCAGTTGTTTCTTTTTAGTACCACTTTTCTAGCCTTTTGTTGCATCAGTCTGAATTTTTGAAAGGTATTGCTGCCAGCAAAGTCAAAATGAGTTAATATTTTCATTAAATAGTAAAATGTCCCACTCTCAACTAGTGATATTTCAGTTCTGATATTAATTGTAGTTTTAGTTTTTATTTTATTTTATAAAGTTTTTATTTCATTCTAGTTTTTTATTTTTATTTAGTTCTGTGCTTAAAATTTTACTTTTTATTTTATTTAGTTCTGGCTTTTTTTACATAATATTAGTACAATTGTAACAAGAATTTTTATTTTCATTTATAGCATGTGTAAGATAAATGGATAAATATTTCTGTACATACTTTAATTGTTTAAAAGAGTGTGTATTGTATTTTTTTATGTTCACTAAACAATAAGCCTACACAGTTTTTGACAATTAAAAAAATAATAGGTAATACCTATGGTGTGCAATTTAATTATTAAAATACCACTTTGATGTAGAACATGAAGCTTCCATGTGAGTGATTAAAATCTTAAAAATAATTAAAAAGGGTAAATAAAAAACAAAACTTAGTATCAGTTAAAAAAATGATCACAGAGCTTCTGAAAAAAGCTGCTGTCTGGACAGCTCCTGGAAGTCATATGAATATAACTGTGTAAATGTAGAGTAGAAAGAAGCTACTTCACAGTCAACAGAAAAAACAAAGCCATTTTCAGAGCACAGTCCAACCCTGACTGCTGTCTTCTTTAACACTAGAATTACCAGAGCCTATGAAAAAACTTGTAGACCAGGCCCTCCTTAAATCCGTTCGCACCTCTCCGCCAGTGTCGTTAGTCCTGTAAATGTGCCAATAAATACAAGCAGCTGGCTATTCCATCCCCCCACCGGAATAACTGAAGATGTGAGTGGCGTTTTGAGACAATGGAACTGGACATTCTCTCATCTGGAGTGATAAAAGCTGACAAACAGATGCTGGCAAATCTGCCTTCTTCGTATCTCACCGTCATTTGATTTTTTTTTCATTCAGCTTTATTGAGTGTTCCTGCTCACTCTGAATTAGTATGCAACTTATGGTCTATGATGTCAAAAAAAAAAAAAAACAGAGACATAGGTATACATGATATTTGGAATTATTTGTTTTATGACCTGCATAGTACATTTCAGAAAACTTTGTGGCACGGATGCAACATTATTCATATTCATTTGCATAACATCTTCCGGTTTGTAATCAGTGACTGTGTGGTTTTTTTTTCCCCCGATCTTGCCAGTCCCCACATGTTGCTGTATGCTGTTTCTTTTGTACTCCAGGACATGCAGAGGACAGAATAGTACAGAGCAGTAAGTTCGGCGCTATATGCAATCATCAGATTCAAATGTTAACAGTTCACACACACGCAAGGATCGTCCTTCTTACATTTACAATGTGTGTACACACTTCTCTCTATGTTATGGTTTATATTACACACCTGAAAGAAAGAGACAATATATGTGAAAACATCATTGCACTAATGCAATATTATTTGAAAACGAACAGCATCAGATCGGGTGCGAATTTATGCTGCCGCTATTACTTAGAGTCAGATCAGGAGGGGCGGGGTGGGGTGACACTGACTCAGTTTACTTTCCTGGGGGAAGCGGCTGTCTGGAACAGAAGCTTGTCGATGTTGAATCCTCCTTTTCTTTTTCCATCGCCTTTTCTAGTAAGATGCGACGATGAAGTTTCTCTGCAAGCTGAGCCATGAACACTCTTTTCTCAGTGGCCCCCGTGCATGCCTTACACAGTACATGTGCATTGATCACCGCCAGCATGTTGTAGCACACAGCAACTGGCCACCTGCATGTTTTTGCACGCACTGAATAAGCTCCTGATCTGACTCTAAGTAACAGGTGCGAATGGATTAAAGGTGGACCGGATCTACGAGTTTTTTCATAGGCTCTGGTAATTCTAGTGTTAAGCACTTTAGAGTAAGTAAGAATGTGTGGAGAAACATTTAACTTTACTGTAGCTGGATTCCTTTGATGTAAAAAAGTAATGTGAACAAGGTTTACTGAAAGGTACAGTTCAACTGTGTTTCTGAGATCAGCTTTCTGCAATGCATGACTCACTAATTGCCTGCACTGAACTTATGCAAGCACTCATTTTACTCTGAACAATTGCGTAAAAGACGCACTATAATGTCTGGCATGCTGTTCCACTGATTGTTTTTCCTTGATGATGACAGGGTTAGTAGCAAAGGTTGTGGGGTTAGTTGCCAAAGAAGGATTATACAAGCCTACATAAAATAAGAAAAATTATCACTGAAACTCCAATACACTTTCCAATAGTAAAATGTATCATTTTTATGTGTACTGTTGGAAATAATTCATAAATTTGTCTCACAATGCAAATAAAAAGAAATATTATTCAAAACATATAGTCCATTTCCACAGTGACACAAGCTTTAAAATAGCATGCATCTATCATGGTAACATAATGTATTTATTTTTGTGCTTTTAATTTTTACAACAGTCCTGTTTAACATTTCCATAGAGGCATAGTAAAGCGCAAGTAATAAGCGGATTAATAAAATTTAATATGCTCATAAAGTGATGTTGAAAGAAAAAAGAAGTACAGAAATTCAGTTAAAATCATGAAAATCTCCTCAGTTAAGACTCCTATGCAACATTAATAGTTTGGAATTCCTCAAACCCTTCAGACAAATCAGTTAGGCAACCAATGCACAGAACATCAACTAACTAGGTAAAAATCAGTGCAGTACTGCTTTGCCCAAAAAACGAATGCTTGTCACAATCCACTAGTGGTTAGCACAGGTGCCACATCGATTTCCTAATCCTTTGTTGCCAGTAGTGTTTGCATGTTCTCTCCATGTCTGCACAGGTTTTAATTCCATATCCCCAAGGACATGCTGATAAGGTTAACTGGTGATTTAAAATTGACTATGTCTGCATGTCTCCTGCTTAATCTAAATCAAGGTCTCTTGAAGGACCTCGAAGCTCATAAGTAAAAACATTAAAAACTCAGCTCCAACAATTAACAATAAGATTAACAAAATGCAAATGGAAAAACAGAGACTTGAGTAAAAACTAGAATAGTATACTCCAGAAAAACAAATAACCATATGCATTCTATCCAAGCATCCCCAAAGAACATCATTTTCTATCTTTTTTATTGCTCTTTTAAAATAACGATTTTACAAATAAATGTAATGTCTATTTAAACTTAACAGTTGCAACGAATACATTCACAAAATCTTTGACACATAAAAACTCAACAGAATTCCAAATTATTCATAGGTTCTACAAAATCGCTATCAAATATTCGTTCGGTAACAGGGAGGGAAGGCCTGTATATGCTTCCAGCCACTCCTGTCTGTGTAAATAATACTTTTCATTGAAATTTCCAACGAACCTGGTACTTTTTGCATTACTTTTCATTTTTTTCTCACTTTGTGTTTTGCTCATGGAAACTAAATAGTAGCTTTATGTCTTGAATTTAGATTTATTTTTATGAGTTATGTCTAGTCTGGGTTTGTGCCCTATGGGGCAATTGATTTGAATTCGAGTGCTTCAATGGATAAACTTTTTTTGATTGCTCATCTGTTGCCCGGTGCCTGATTTCTCTTTACACCATGGAAATCTAGTTTTTTGGAACATTCCGTTTTCTTTGATGTACTGAATCACAGTCAGCACTGTTTGCATGAGCTTCAACTAGAGAAATGAACTGATGTCCACTCTCACAAGTAATTCTTTCATATTTGTGGTCCCCTGGATCGTTCTTTGACATCAGCTTTCCTTGGGGGTTTATGGCACTAGAGTGATTGTGCCTGCTGACTGCCCATGGCTGTGTACTGAAACTTCCGAGCTCTGGTAATTATCTTTCCATGTGTCCTAAATAATCACCTACTTTTTAAATAGATGATAGTTTGTTTCTTGTGTACCCTTGCTGTGTTTTTCCAGTTTTAATGTAAGCATTATTTAAAAAAAAAAAAGATCACCCTGAAATATACAGCAGTCCTTTAACATTTCAAGGCACAATTGCATTAGAAAGTGTTTCATTTTGGAATAGCTTCTGCTGTATCTCTTAAAAGTGCATCCACATCACACTTTATACTGAATGCCCTTTATATGACCCAAATCATTGTACGTCAACCTTTCAACCTCATTCGACACAAAGTCACACCAATGGTACCTAAGGATTTTCCAGAGACACAGTACCAATGGAGTCCAGTCTTCGTCTCAGGTCACTGGATAGTGTCCATGTTTCACAACCATACAGCAAGACAGGAAGAACCAGGACTCTAAAGACTTGGACCATCGCCCTTTTGCATAGATATCGGGAGCGCCAGACACCCCTTTCCAGCGACCTCATGACCCCCATGCTCTCTCAATCCGTTTACTGACCAAGAGGTCATTAAAGGCCTGGATCTTAGTTTTTATCCAGGACACTCGCAAGCCCAGACACTCAGACTCCTCGCTCAGTCTCTCAAGCACCTTGATCAGAGCTTCCATTGACTCCGCGAAGATCACAGCATCATCAGCAAAGTCAAGATCCGTGAATCTTTCTTCACCAACAGATACCACACAGATGCTGGACCCCACGACCTTGCCCAATGTCCAGTTCATACACGCATTGTACAGAGTAGGAGCAAGAACACACGCCTGACGAACCCCAGAATCAACTGGGAAAAACACAGAGGTTCTGCCTCCACTCTGCACAGCACTCACAGTACCAGTGTACACAGCCGGCCAGGATATCCAGCAGCCTATATCCAGAAACCTGGATATAGGAAAGAAATTAATAAAAAGTTCATCTCTGTTTCACATGCTACTGTTGTTTCTTTGATAATGCACAAAATATTTTCAGGATACCTAAAATATTGAAACCTGAAGTAAAAAAAAACAAATATATCGGCCACTGGTTGCCAGTATTGGAAAAAAATAGACAAAAACATATCGGTATCACCCAGAATATCCATACTGGTGCATCACTAACAATGGATTTATATTATCTGACCTGACTGAATTACTAGTTCAACTAAGATCTCTTTTACAGTTATTCTTGCAGGTGACTTAACCTCAACATTGGTAATCTTTAAAGCATTCTTATCTGGACTGGACTGTTTTGACTTGGTGCAGCCTGCTGATTTTCCAACCCACCTTTAGTGGTCAATGTTAACTTTATTTATATAGCACATTTAAAACAACATAGGAATGTTGTGGCCAAAATGCTTTACAATAATAGAATTAAAGAAAAACATACAACTAACGTGAATAACAAATAGAAATAAAATAAATGAGCATAAATAAAAAAAATAATCAATAAAAGTAATGTAACATAATCACAATGAGGAAACCATCAGTATTACTGAACGTCACGGAATGCAAGTGAATAGAAATGAGTCTTTAATCTTGTTTTGAACAGTTCAATTGTAGACAACTCCTTTATGTAATGAGGTAAAGAGTTCCACAGGCAAGGAGCAGCAGCTGCAAAAGCCCTGTCCCCCTTACTTTTACACTTAGTACGAGGGACAACAAGAGACAACTGACCAGAAGATCTAAGCACTCTGGATGGCTGGTGTAAGGCCTTGTTCACACGGGCGTTAAGTTTTTGGATTAAGAACTTGCTCTGAGCGTCCTAGACGTTTATGTTGCATTTTGTGGTGGCGATCGATTGACTTCTACACCGGCGTCGCTTGTCTCTGTCTAACGCCAGCCTGCAGCCCAAATTGTAGTTTGTGTGTTAACCTGTGGAGGCAGTGTCGGGAACTGGATATGAAAGCCCTTGTCGTTTTATTTGAGGTGCCTCCTTTCAATATGGACCATTTTGCTATGTTAGATATTAATCTTCTTGTTTTAAAATACTCGTAATACGGCGTAGGGAGAGAAAAACGCTGCCGCTACTGGGTTCATCCTCTGACTGCACAACGTCGGGTTAAAGGAAGTTTTTTTGTGCTTTATGAAGAAATGTGAAAATTTCCGCGCAAGTTTTTAATTACTGTCGGATGTCGGTTTCCACTTTTGATTGTCTGCTGCAGCTGGTGCAATGCCACATTGCACGCCGATCAACCAATATGTGACTTGGTGTTAGCCCCGAAGAGAGACTACTTGTCACTTTGAGGTAAGGAAACAGTAGTCGAGTGTGCGCTTACACCGGTGTTATGCACTGAAATGCCCCCCAGCTCCTCCGAAGCGTAAAATAAACGCGCAGAAAACGAACTAGAAGCGGTTTCCTTGCGTTCGTTGGGTTTTGAACGCCAAGAAAAGCTGCATGCAACTTTTTGATGCCGTATAAACGCCAGCGGACAAACGCGACGTCACCAAAGCCCGTGTGAACACTCTCATTGACTCCTACGTAGAAAACACTCGGCGCTTGATCCGCGCTCACCGGACGCTACGAACGCAAAAAAAACGCTCGATTTTAACGCCCGTGTGAACAAGGCCTAAAACACACAATTCAGAAAAATGGGCAGGAGCAAGCCCACGTAAAGATTTAAAAACTAGCAACAAGATTTTAAAATCAATTCGAAAACTGTCAGGCAGCCAGTGTAAAGAAGCTAATATTAGAGAAACAGAGCCGTACTTTCTTGCACCAACCAGAAAGCGAGCGGCAGTATTCTGGACCAACTGTAACCTGCGTATCATGGATTTGCTAATCCCAGAATACAGTGAGTTGCAGTAATCAAGGCGAGAAAAGATCACTTATTGCATCTGGTCTGTACATCTTGATTATCTGTTTTTTGCATTCAAAGTATTGATTTGAGCCTCTCTGACTATAAAACGTGCTGTTTCACTGCTGCAATGCCTCTTCCAGCTCTTAACCGTACATGTCAAATTTCTTGCAGAAACCTTAAAAATATCTATCCCTCTATCCATGCTAGATACATTTCATTTTTTGTCTTTCTCTATTCCATCAATTCAGCAAGAGGTAAAACACAAGGAGGTTTCCTTTAAGCGTTTAGCTCTAAGGCGTAATTCAAGCATACAGTCTATGAAACTAGCTAGCCGACACTTTGAGAGTGTTACTATACATGCCCAGACTTCCTCTGACCATCAAGGAGCTTGGAGAGATGCACTAACTGCAGCCAAGAATACATATTATGACACAGTAACAGACAATGACTATGATAACCCAAGGGTTTTATCCTCTGTGGGCAATAAATTACTTCAACCTGCATCCAGCACAATCACCTGTTCCACTGAAGACTGAAAAATCCCTTCACTTTTTTCCTGATAAAATTAAAAACCTAAATAATTTAATTAATATAGATCCCTCCTCCTTTTACATTTTTCCCCAACCTACCTCTCCAGTGGGCTCCTTACTCAAATTTTTACCAGTTTCATATATTAATATTATATATATAATATAATATAATAATATAATATAATATATAATATTATATTTCATATATTAATATTAATGATCTGGGGTTTAATTTATAAAACTTTGTGTTGATCATAACTATGCACATGCATATGCAAAAAAAATCAGACTCATAAAATCAGCTTATGCACATTTCTACTCAATTTTCCTTTATAAATCACAATTATTTTATAAATGTACACTCATTAATGCACCATGATGCTAATTAATCTTATACATATGAAATCACGATGCTGCAAACATTAATTTGCTAGTAGAGCAGCAGCCCTTCTGACATGTCAAGACCCCACCAGCTGCATTCAAGAACACCAGCTTGCACTCCACAACCGAGTGCATAAGATCACGTATGACATTATAACAACTCTACTCTTAATTCTGGGGGTCCAGGAATGGCGAAAGGTGCCAGCATATGATCAAGTAGCCATATTGTACAAAAACATGAAAAAGTGAGGGTTTGGACTTGCCAACAAGCCAGCCACCACGTACAGTACCGTCACTTCTACCAAAGCTAGTCTGCCTTAAGATAAAAGAATCAAGGGTTGACTCAGGCCATAGAGTTATGATATGTGTTACATCTCTTCTTGACATCAGATTACATTAGCAAAAAAAACTGGACACTGTTGCAAATTGCCTTTTTATGTTTGCAAAACATGTTATGTTTTATGTATGTATACCAAAACCATATAGAAACTGCATGTAGCACCTCCTCGGTCATGTAATGGCTTCTATCACAGCAGGAATGGAGTGAAGCTTGGCAAAGATATCCTTGATCCCTAAGGCTATTCCATGAGAAGAAACATAGGTAGACTATATATAAACTGATGAAAAAGCAAAAAATGTCTTCAGTGCAAATACACGATTGGCCCTTTTTAAAAGGGAACTAAAATAGACTATTGTACACCACACTCAATACTTTTGAGGTATGTTTGTCACAACAACACACATTATAACTGGTAATATGAATTATAATATGCACAAGTCATCATTTAGCTGGCCTGGCTGCATTTTAATCTTTGATCAAGGGTGTTATTTCCCAGTTTCTCCAGAAATGTTACATATATATGGGTTAAAGCTTTTATAAATACACTGGCATGCAAAACTATTCAATCCCCTTTAAAGTCATCAGAATGTTCTGCATGACAAAAAATTTCTACACATATTTAGCTATTCAGTCTTTTTAATGTGAACTCTTATGCTGTAACAATATATTTCCAAAGTCAAAATAAGCCATTTTCTGT
This sequence comes from Polypterus senegalus, assembly GCF_016835505.1. Classification (NCBI taxonomy): domain Eukaryota; kingdom Metazoa; phylum Chordata; class Cladistia; order Polypteriformes; family Polypteridae; genus Polypterus; species Polypterus senegalus. The sequence continues at coordinate 94,097,498 of NC_053168.1, forward strand.
AGATCATGAACTAAATAAAAACTAAAAAGTTACCGATTAAAAATATTAAAGCCCTACACATTAAAAGGGTGCTTTTGATATCCAGAGAGATATAAAGGACTCACAAGTAGTACCTAATTATATTTAAGTATGGTCAAATGAGTGTCACCTTTGTGTTGTTTGTGATTAATTTGTCATTTGGTAAACCAGAAGCTTATAAAGAACAGAGGTCATACTTAAGCAAACACTACATTTTGAGTTTTTCTTCTTGAAATGAAGGCAATAAGAAAACAGGTCCAATATGTTAATTATCAAATTGGCGTAGTGTACGAGACCAAGATGTGTCAAAGTAAAAATTAAACAATCTAAATGACTGTTGACTTGCACTGGAGTGTACTGCCTAAGGACCATTTAACTGCCCTGCCCTTTTGGACAATTTCCCATCTAAGAGATTTAATGCTTTTGTGGTTGGTACAATCATGTGCCTTGAGATTTTTTGAGTTACATAAACCACCACCACAGAAAAACAGTTGGAAAACACTGCTCTCCCTGCAGCATGCATTACTTGGATGGTTATGTTGTATTCTTTGCATAAACTAGCGAAGAAACTGCAAACCTGAATCATGGTTAGGGATAATCATTACACTTCTATCTCATTGAATTTTGTCTCTATATATTAGGCAGTCAGCACTGTAAACTGGCTGGAAGACTGGTAAATACATAGGTACTAGAGACTTATTTTGGTTTTACTGCCACTCACAGACAACTTATTTAGCATTTATGTGATGTGACATTGATTCAATCTTCTTACAGAAACACGAAAAAATGAGAGCGTAATTTTAACCTTCGCAACTTTTTTCTAATATTGCACCAGGACTGCTATAAACCCATCCCTTTCTTGACGCTCCCCTGTACCTATGTCAGTATGTATAAATCAAGAAAATGAACACTACTGCTACATATGAACATGTGGCATACCCTTGTGAACCGAATAATACGTAATGTTAAACCACTGGATGAAAATTATATTTCATAAAATGTTTAAAGGTACTATATAAATACAGTATTGGATGTTTATGTAAATCGTTAGGTATACGCTTAACTTATTTGTACTAATGATTCATAATGTTAAAAAAAAACTAATATATATATATATACACACACACACACACATACCGACAGTATTTTAACGCGTTAAATAGACGACATTAATCACAAAAATGAACACGTTAACATTATAAATAACTATATGGCACAAGCATTAAATTCAAAATAACTTAAAAACAAATTAAAATTAAGATGGGGTACTAAGTTATCCATGTCTGACTCCTTACTGCGTTAATGAAAAATAGTGGACGCTTTCTTCAAAATACTTTTTAATACATTGAAAAGGGTTAGTTTTAAGACTTGACATGAGCATCCCAGCCGGAAGTCAGGCGTTATTAAACGTTATGAGGCTGTAATAACAAGATTTTAATAATTCAGAAGTTACCGTACATATTGAAAAGGAATACTATCTTCTCGAAAACTTGAGAGATAAATGGAAAGTATGGGCTCAAATTCTTGTTCTGTAAAAATGAGGTTTCACTTCCGCAAAATGTGCGTGTCTTGTGATGCCCCTAGTCCTAGTAGTAACATATATACGCCAAGAATGAATCTCGACATTAATGCATAAAATGTAAAGGCATTTTTTGCAGAAATGTGTTAGGTAATCAGTGGGAAACCTACACTCAATAGAGAGCGGGGAGGCTAAGGACATGTTGCTTTGCTGTCAATGAAGGCCATTTCATTTATGCTCCATACACACTGCTTCTACAGCTGTTAAAACACCATCAAGCACAAGCTGGATCCCTTAGACTTATAAACCGTGGTTTGGTAAATAAAAAAATGAAAGAAACCAGCACCTAGTCCTCATCTTTTCTTGACACATAACAGGCGTTCACAATCTACTTTAAAGAACGCAGCGATTAAAACTGAATAATTTTACCACAAAATTAAAAAAATAATATCGGCGTGAATAAAATCACCTACCAGAAAATTGAATGCAACCAGCTACTGATAACACAGGCTCCAAGTGACTACAGTTTGCTAAACATAATTTTCAATCAGTTACTCATTTCGGAAACCTCTCACTCACAGTCAGCTGAGCAACTCTGTACTGCGCCTGCGTACTGCAAACTAGGAGGTGGAGTTGAAATCTGCAGTTCCTTCTTGATGATGACAAGAATTTCCATTACTGCCATCTACTGAACGAGATGAATAAGTGCTTTCTAGAGAAGCGCATTCTGATTTTTTTTTAAAGATAGCATTTTTCAAGAATGTTGTGTCCCAGGCTTAGATTATGGAAGTTAATCAAATAGACAGAGAATAGCGTTTAGAAAAGTTCATAAACGTAAATACCTCAGTCACTATTGGATGAACAATCTGACTCAAACGAACAAAACTACATCAAATACCACTGAATACTCAATGTAAATAACAAGAGATGTCAAATTTAGAAAATATGAAATACTCTTTAATTGCCCTTGTTTATTAAGTAATGGCTTCATACCAATTATCGAAAACAATAAAGTGGTTATTCTATACCTCCAATTGCTCTTATTATTTTATAGTATGTGTTTGTATGGCAGAAAAGCTATATTACTCAAACTTTAATAAAAAAATAATGGAGAATAGGATTGACATGCACTAGTACCTGGGTAATATGTCACAGGGCTCACCTCTGTTATTGGTGCCCAGCTTTTGGCCCTGGAAGTCCACAGTGGCTGCATGATTGCATTCTAACCAAATTCTTAATTGAAATTAATTCTTGTACTTAATAGAATTAATGTAAGAAGACAATCAATTGCACCTTCTCCTTCTTTCTTCAGTTATTAGCAGACTTAGGGTGAATACACATACAGATGTAAATGGTTCCAAGAAGGCTGGCTCTTCATAGTTATATGGCAGCTGGTTAAGATTTAAAAAAGAAAGAACCATTAAACTCTTAGCCAGGAAAAGAGCAAAAGAAATGGAAAAACACAATGGACTCCAGCACACTAAAAAATTTTGTACCTATAAGCATATTTCAGAATTGTTTGAAAATAGCAACCACACAAATTGAATCTTACCTTACAAAATGTAGTCTTTCAAACTTTTGTTTACCTCAGTCACGGAGCAGAAACAGTTTTAACTTATATGATAAATTATATTGTAATCTGTTCTAATGCAGGATATTGCAGTTATTATGCTTTTAAACCTACGTGCTGCATTAATTTTTATACTTGGTAATTTAGTTAGCCAGTCATGTTTTACTTTTAGTTGATTGACTTCATATTTTTCAAATCATTTTTAACTCTGAAGATAGTACTCCATCACTCCATCATCATTTTCAGATCAGTTCTTGCACCAATGTTCTTTTTTATATGTGTCATTATTAAGAGATCATTTTTATGCTGATGATGCTCAGCTTTTTGTATCATTTATACTTGTTCAAGTGCATAATTGATAAGCTGAATTATTCATTTATGAAAGTAGATGAATGATAATTATTTGTGTTTACATTTATTAAAAAAACACACGTTTTTTTAGCGGGAGATTAGACTGTGAATAGTAAGGCAATACTAACTACTCATAATGCAAACTCTTTCATTTTATTTCAGCTGAATCCTCTTGACATTTAGTAATTATCCCTGTCATATGTCACTGTCAAATTTCTTAACTTTTCGAAGCCTTCTTTCTTCAGCCTAGAGATATAGCAAAAATGAAATCCTTTATAAGCTGTGCAATGAATACGTGGAGGTGACCAATGGCATTTTATTAACATTTGAAAGGGAAATAACCAGGAAATGGAGCAAGTCAAACGGACTGACCTAAAAACTGTAGTCAGAAACAGGTAAAATTTTACTAATGGAAAAGGTAGGCCAAAAGCAAACATCACAGCCAAAACACTAAACAAAATGTTGTAGTTAAGAAATGCAGAAAAAGATATTTATTCTTACAATAATTATTTCATCTGATTGTTCAAAAGATCTTGTCATTTTTAGAATTTATCCAGTCTTGGATAAGAAGCTGGTTTGAGCTGCCATCTTTAGGCAAAGACTAATACTTTGTAGAAAAGAGTCCAGTTGTAGACCTATGCAGCTCTGCTTTGTTGACAAGCCAATCATATTGTACAAAAAAGTAAATACATTTTAATTTTAACAGATTTACTTCTTGATCTATTTATAAACATTGTTATTTTGTCATTAAATATATGTTTAGATAAATTATATTGTGCAATTAAATTGAGCAGATTTTCTTAAGAACTACATCTGTAAAGAACAGAAAAAAATAATTTAAGGTATAACCCCTAATAAAAATACAAATACAAAAATACATAAAAAAGGAAACTCAGTTTAAATGTTTTTTTTTTATTTTACAAGATACTGTATCTTTTTGTAGGATAATACGCTCGTATATATGACTTTGATGGTGATGTGTAAGCAGCAGCCTTTTAGTTGAGGCTCTGTATTTCTCACTTTTTCTCTTTTTTTCTGAATTTACTTACCTGTTTATGTATTTATATTTTTAAAGAGGATCTGTAAAAATCCAAATTTCCCTCAATGGACAAATAAAGTTCTATCTATTGTCACAAAACGAGACAAAGACAGATAAAGGTTTGGGGCAGCCACTCATATAATTTGGTATCCTGGCTGCAAAAGTTGTTTTCAAAGCAACTAGCACTGAAGTGCATACAATGGAGTCCAAAACCAGACTGCGGGAGAAGGGAAAAGGGTAGGCTTTTAAAGGGGAAGACAGGAAGTGAGGTCATAAGGATCGGGCACGTGTTCATTATTCATTGGATCAGGCCCGGATGTGACATCAGGGGGGCCGGAGCTGGTAAGGTCTGTTTCCATTGGTTCGGTCCCAGAAGTGATGTCAAGAGAGCCAGGTGGAGCCTCCCGGGTTTGGTCTACAGGGAAGTGAGAAAGAGAGTTAGTGAACTCTGCCACATCCCGGCATGCCTCAGAACTGCCTTCACTCGAGCCCTTTAGCTGCCTTCCATGCGTGCATGCGTGACAAGGCCCCCCCCTCAGCCCAGACCCGTCGGGTCAGGCAACCCTAACCGAGAGGTCGTGAACCAGAGAAAGAGCATCAGCGTTGGCATGGAGAGCACCCCGACGATGAACGAGCAAGAACTTGTACGGCTGCAGGTCAAGAAACCACCGGGTGACCCGCGGATTCAACTCCTTGTGCAGGGCCATCCACTGTAGGGGTGCATGGTCCATGACAAGGGTGAATTCCCGGCCCAACAGGTAGTACCTCAGCTGAGTAATCGCCCATTTAATCGCCAAAGCCTCCCTTTCCACCGCTGCATACCTGGTCTCCCGGTCCAACAGTTTCCGGCTCAGGAACATGACGGGGTGTTCCACACCATCAAAACTTTGGCTCAGCACGGCGCCCAGGCCTGTGTCCAAAGCGTCCGTCTGGAGGATGAAAGGCAAAGAAAAGTTAGGTGCCATCAAAATAGGTGCGGACGTAAGGGCCTGCTTCAAGTCACCAAATGCAGTGCCTGTCTTTTCAGTCCATACCACAATGTTCGGGGCCCTTGTTAAATCAGTCAAGGGCGCCGCTCTCTCCGAGAACCGGGGTATAAACCGGCGGTAGTACCCGGCTAACCCGAGAAAGGCTTGGACCTGCCGCTTGGTTCGCGGACGGGGCCATTTCAAAATGGCATCAATCTTGTAGCACTGTGGCCTTACGGTACCCCGGCCCACCAGGTAGCCTAAATATTTGGCCTCGCTTAATCCAAAGAAACACTTCTTGGGATTAATCTGGAGCCCGGTCTCACCAAGTGTCCATAATACCGCTTGGACATGCTGTAGGTGTTCCCTCCATGTGCTGGAATAGATGACCACGTCATCCAGGTAGGCAGCACTATATGAGTCATGAGGCTTTAGCACTTTGTCCACCAGACGCTGGAAGGTGGCTGGAACCCCGTGTAACCCAAATGGAAGGACACGATACTGCCAGTACTGCCTCGGGAAGACGGTACGCGTTGACACTCCAGGCAGGAAGCGCAAAAGTGACGAACCTCCTCGTTGATTCCCGGCCAGTAGAAACGGAGCTTGATCCGCTCCAGAGTTTTCTCGGTGCCCAGGTGGCCACCTAGGAGGTGGGCGTGTGCTAGTTCGCAGACCTGCCACCGGAAGGTACGTGGAACTAGCAGCAGCCTCGTCTCCTGCCCGTCATGCATTGCTACACGGTAAAGGAGGTCATTATCTAACACAAGTAGGGGCTCTGTGGCATCGACTGATCAGTGCGCTTGCCATAGACAAGTCGTCGTTCCATTGCTCCCTTCTAAAAGAAGCCGGCGTCCTTTTAAATTGAAACCGCTACACGGAGAGAGGGTCAGCATCGACCTCAATGGGCGTGGTTTCCTCCTGCTCCGCCACAGCGTTGGTGGATGACGTGTCAGCCTGTGACGGCCCGGAAGTTGCCCCGTCACTTAGGACGGCCACTTCGTCTCTCTCTGCCGGCTGATTACACGGCGTGGAGGCAGCTTGAGACGGTTCATCTCCGTCCATAACGAGGCCCAAATTAACCCCGGGAGTGGTATGTGCCTCATCGCTTTTAATTTCAGACCAGTCCTGCCCCAGTATCACCGGGTGTGGAGGATCAGGAAGAATTGCCATGGTTACTTTCTGGACCGATCCTCCGTAGCTGATGACACAAGCGGCGGTCCTGTACCAGCGGGTTTCCCTGTGGACACAGGTTATACACATCCGTGGCACCGCGGACGCCGATACGAGCTCCGGGTTGTACAGGGAGGGGCTAGGTCTTGGTACGTACCCCGGCTGAGTTTGACAGAAGGACGGTTCTGCTCTCCCAGAGTGTGAGGCCGCCCTCTGTGTCTCTAGAAGCTCTATGAGCCCTGACATGTTCGTAAACTGCTTGCCCCAGACCGGCACTGTGAAGCCATGGGGAAGCGCTTTCAGGAGCAGATAGCAAGCTACCTGCTCTATTACCTGGAAGGGCTTGTTTTCTAATGGCCGTAGCCACTGCCATACTTTTGCCCATAAGGACCAGGCTTGTTTACTGGTCGGCCGCTCAGGGTCCAACCTCCATTTTTTTATTTCACTCACCTGCCAGTCTGGGGCACCCCTAGGTGGTAAATGGGGCTTTGGTTTCACTGGGAGGCAGGCACTCTCCCCCAAGAGAGCATACTGTGTCCCTCTTGCCTCCCCCCTCCAGGGCAGCCCAACTCTGTGAGCCCCACCCGCACACTCCCTGGCCTCTCTAGGTGGCCTAGTTCTGCGTGCCGGGAGCGGAGCCCGCACCGGGTCTCGCCGAAGCACGGGGCACCCTCCCCGCCTGAATACTCGGCCCCGGTACGCTCCCATCTGGGTGTATTACAGGTCCTGTCCCCTTCTCTTCTGGGACTTCTCCATCCTGCCGGCTACGCCACTGTCACAAAACGAGACAAAGACAGATAAAGGTTTGGGGCAGCCACCCATATAATTTGGTATCCTGGCTATTAGTTGAGGCTCTGTATTTCTCACTTTTTCTCTTTTTTTCTGAATTTACTTACCTGTTTATGTATTTATATTTTTAAAGAGGATCTGTAAAAATCCAAATTTCCCTCAATGGACAAATAAAGTTCTATCTATTGTCACAAAACGAGACAAAGACAGATAAAGGTTTGGGGCAGCCACTCATATAATTTGGTATCCTGGCTGCAAAAGTTGTTTTCAAAGCAACTAGCACTGAAGTGCATACAATGGAGTCCAAAACCAGACTGCGGGAGAAGGGAAAAGGGTAGGCTTTTAAAGGGGAAGACAGGAAGTGAGGTCATAAGGATCGGGCACGTGTTCATTATTCATTGGATCAGGCCCGGATGTGACATCAGGGGGGCCGGAGCTGGTAAGGTCTGTTTCCATTGGTTCGGTCCCAGAAGTGATGTCAAGAGAGCCAGGTGGAGCCTCCCAGGTTTGGTCTACAGGGAAGTGAGAAAGAGAGTTAGTGCACTCTGTCACATCCCGGCATGCCTCAGAACTGTCTTCATTCGAGTCCTTTAGCTGCCTCCCATGCGCGCGTGCGTGACACTATCTATGAACCGACTTAAGTCATACTTGTCTTAATTTATGAATTAAAGAATAGTTCCCTAGTAAAGACTATTTTCTATTCTATATTTTCACTAAAACACCCCAAAATATTTTGTAAACAGTTATTAAATTATATTTAAATATGACACTAATCTTTCTGTTTGTACTGGTTGACGTAACTGTTGCTTCATATAAAACTAAAATTTGTTAGTTTTTGTTGTTTGCTCCTCAATGCGCTGAAGTCGTCCTGTACCCTTAGTGGACAAACAACCCAATAGCATAATGTTTCCACCTTTGTACTTGACTGTGGGGATGGTGTTCTTTGGGTCACACTCAGCATTTCTCTTCCTCCAAACACAGCGGTTTGAGTTGATGTTCTGTTAATGGATCTACTTTTTTGTGGTGTATGTATACTGTTAACCATTATGTGTGTGTATGCGCATTGATATAAGTTCTCTTGGTAATACAACAAGTTACAATAAAAAGAAAAACACCGAAAGTGGTTATCACACAACGTTTCTCAATTTTAAATAAGACACTTAAGACACAGCAGCAAAAGAGATCAATTTTGGTTTCATCTGACCACAGCACTTTCTCCTAAGCCTTCTCTGAATCATTTAGATGTTCACTGGCAAACTTAAGACGGACCTGTACATGCGCCTCCTTGAGCAGGGGGACGTGATGATGTGGGTTCGGCTCCACGCTCCCATCGCTGTTCGGGAGCCCTTGAACCCTACACCGTCGATAATGTCACCGAGTTGAGCTAAACAGTGAGACAACATTTGAGCAAGGGTATGGATAAAAAAAAATGTGCATAGTGCTTTTATTGAAAAAAGTCCATCAAAAACAAAGTGTTCATAAAGTGCAGTGCTTCAAATTCTTCATTAAATAAATAGTTCAATAAATAATCCATTAAAGAAATCGTGGAGGTTAAAATACACACAAAAACAAACAGTCCTTTAAAACGTTTCTTACAGGAAGCAGTCTTCTAAAAGCAACAATAAGCCCGGTGCTTCTTCTGTGCTAGCGTCTCACCTGCTTATCCCGCTTGGGCTTAGCAGCAGGCGAGACACTCTCTGCAGCTGCCCTCTTCAACTCACATACACACGAGACCGGAGACCTCCCGATCCCTGGCTTCGGTCTGGCACTCATCCCAGTCTCGAGACTTGGTTTCCACCAACAGCCAGGTCGCTCACGTTGAGGACTCCACCACCAAGCCTCCCAATGCCTTTCTGGCCTTCCACGGCCAGTCGCCTTCCCCTGGTCACTCCCGCTACCTGGCCGCTCAGCGGGAGCAACATCAACTCAAACGCCTGGGTGTCGGCCTAACACCCAGCTTCCTTGCAGCTGCCCACAAGCGCTCGTTCGCTCGCTCACCATACACTCCGTGCTTCCTCTCTCGCTCCCTGTAACCTCCGTCCCTTTCATTTCATTTTTTTATCGATCTTTTTTCTTGTTCTCTTGTTCTTTTTATATCGTGAGGGGCCATAGCAGCTGCAGCACATTAGCCACGGGAACAATCACGAATGTGGGCAGTCCCTCACCTGTGCACTAGGTGAGAAACGCCCACACCACAGATCGCCCCGCGGCTTGCTACGACTACTACACCCCCTCACGATGCCACCTCAAGTGCGGTGATTATATATTTAAAAATAAACGGCCTTTGCTCAGCGAGCTGTGGACCCATAACACCACAGGGGACCTTACAGGTGCTACAAGATTTCAATCCATTTAGGCATAGTGTTTTACCAATGGTGTTCTTGGTGACTGTGGTCCCAACTGCCATCATATCATTAACAAGCTTCTCTTGTTTAGTTTCGGGCTGATCCCTCACCTTTTTTGTTATCATCCTCACCACATGAGGCAAGATCTTGCATTGAGCTCCAGACAGAGGACGATTGATGGTCGTTTTATATTTCTTTCATTTCTGAATAACTGCACCAACAGTTGTCACTTTCTCACCAAGCTTCTTGCTGAAGGTCTTCTAGCACATTCCAGCTTTGTGTAGGTCTACAATCTTGTCACTGACATCCTTTGACAGCTCCTTGGTCTTGCCCATGATGGTTGGGAGGTTGGAAATGGAAGAAATTGATTCTGTAGACAGGTGTGCTTTATAAACATAACGAGCTGAGATCAGGAGTATCTGTAATTGATTGATTCATTGATTCATTGATTGATTGATTGATTGATTGTAATCTGTGTGCCACATGGGCACACAGCCAATCTTTGGGAGACAGAATTCTGGCTGGGTTGTAGGGGATCAAATACTTATTTCACTCAATGACATGCAAATCAATTTATAACTTTTATATAATGTGTTTTTTTTTCTAGATTTTTCATTGATATTCTGTCTCTCTCCATTAAAATGAAACTGCCATAAAAATTTGGGACTGTTCATTTCTTTGTAAGAGAACAAACTTACAAATTCAGCAGGTGATTAAATAATTATTTCCCCCACTATATATATTGTCACACACGTGTGATTGGGAGGCAGCTAGAGAGCCTAAATAATAGTAGTATCACAGCAGATGAGGGAGTGGCGAGCTGAACTAACTTTCTCTCTCCATCCCATGCAGACTATCTCCGGGAAATCCCACTAGGTGCCGGTGCTATTGATGATGTCACTTCTGGTACTGGTGCTATTGATGACGTCATGTCCCAGTACCGGGGCCATGGATGACGTCACCTCCGGTCCCGGCACTATGGACGACATCACAGTCTTAAAGACATCAGTGCTGGCTCTGGTCCAGATGACATCACTTGCAGTCACAGCCTTTAAAGCTGCCATCTTAACAAACCAAAATCAGTTTTGTTTTGGACTTCAACCTGAACACAATTCACCAAAATTAACCTTTTGCAGCCAGGGCACAATATATGGGTGGCTGCCACAAACCTTTTTTGATGTACTTGTGTCTTTCTTGTTACAATATATAGTGATAAAATATCAGGCAGCAGACCGAAAAAGGTTTGGGGATGGCCACCCCATATACTGAAAAAACAATGGAGCAAAGAAAACACATTTCATAAAGCAGAGTTCACAACTGAACTGACTAATAGATTGGGACTGCTCTATAAATATTGTGGGTAGGAGGAAGAGGTGGACTCAGGACAGCCGGAACAGGAACTGATGTGGCAGGAAGGGGAATTCTGGTTAGCGGAAATTATGTCATATGGGTAGGTCAGAAGTGATGTCAACAGTGGGTGGATCAATGGTGATGTCATTAAGAGTCAGGGTCTTTGGCTGGGCTGCAGAAGAATAAGAGGAGAGAGGATCAAGTGAGAGTGCTAACACCCAGTCTGGCTGACAAATAACACTATTTGTGCCTATAAACTGTTCCCCATGCACACGTGTGTGACACTGGTCCCCGCTCAGCCCAGATCCGTTGGGTTGGGCGGCCTGAACCGAGAGGTCATGAACCCAAGAAAGAGCATCAGCACTGGCCTGGAGAGAACCTTGATGATAAAGTTTGGAGGTCCAAAAACCAACAAATGACATGTGACTCCTTGTGCACCTCCATTCACCGCAGAATGGCATGAGCAGTGACCAGGGTAAACTCACGGCCCAAGAGTTTGTACCTCAGTTGCATTACTACTCATTTGATCGCCAAGGCAATCTGTTCCACCGCCACATACCTGATTTCCCTGCCCAACACTCTCCGGCTCAGGAACATGACAGGGTGTTCGACACCGTTTGACACTTTGGCTCAGCACGGCACTGAGTCCTGTATCCGAAGCATTGGTCTGGAGGATAAAAGGCACAGAAAAGTTAAGAGCCATTAAAACAGGTGCAAATGTAAGGGCCTGCTTTAGGTCACAAAATATAGTTTCAACTTTACTATCTCATACCACATTGTTAGGGGCCCATTAACTTGTTAAATCTGTCAAGGGTGCCACTCTCTCTAGGAACCATGGTACAAACCAGTGGTAGTACCCACCCAAACCAATAAAGGCTTGGACCTGCCACTTAGTTTTTGGATGGGGCCATTTCAATATGGTATCTACTTTGGAACACTGTGGTTTGACTATACCACCACCAGCAGGTAGCCTAAATACTTGGCCTCGCACAATACAAAGAAACATTTCTTAGGATTGATACAAAGTCCGGCATTACCAAGTGTCTGGAACACAGCCTGAATCTGTTCTTGGGAGTTTCTTCCATGTGTCAGAATAGATGACAGCATCATCCAAATAGACGGCACTATAGGAATTGTGGGGCCATAGCACTTTATCCAACAGATGCTGGAAGGTGGCAGGTGCCCTGTGCAATCCAAATGGAAGAACCTGATATTACTAGTGTCCACTAGGGATGCAAAATGCTGTCTTGGCCTTCATGGAGTTTGTTAAAGGAACTTGCTAGTAATCCTTTGTCATGTCAGGAGTGGTCACGTACTTCACCTCTCTGAGTCACTCGAGGAAGTTATTCACTCGTGGCATTGGATAAGCATCAAATTGGGAGACTTGATTCAGGAGATGGAAGTCATTGCAGAATCTCCAACTTCCATCAGGCTTAGTAAAGTTGCAAAAAAAAAAAAATGATGGTATGTGAGACTTTTAAAATGTATTGTGTCATTTATATATGTCTTTTTATTTTTAAATTTTTGCAGCTTAACAGCAGCAACATAATGTAGAGCGTTATATTTGAGCCACTGAGAAAAAAATAAAGGATATGGTGAAAACGTATATTTTGTGAATAAAGTGGAAATTTCGTCTTTAATCTTGAAATGTCCACTTTAACCTCATAGTTTACTTTATCATTAAAGCAGACGGTCGCAAACGTCATCCCAGTTTTTAATCGCTACGAGCTTCTTGGACCTGACAGCAGGTAAAGTAAAGCAATAAAAAATAGATGGCACAAAAGATGGTATGTGAGACTTTTAAAATGTATCGTGTCATTACGATCAGGAATATGCAACGTTTGAATATAAAAGCACCACGAATGCATCTGTATGTCGGCATTTTGCTTCAGCAGCGGAAAGCAGCAAAAGATCGCCACACAGAACAAATTAAATGTATGATATTCCAACTCTCTGCACATTTAAAATCTTTAGATTTATACTTGATATCACTTTCATAATGAAATGCATTAAAGTGTGTATGTTACATTTTACATATAATTTCGTTTAAATAATGAATACTGTTAATTACACACATGGGGGAATAATTACACACATGGGGGTGTCACGGTGACGGACCGATAGCACTGCTGTCTTGCAGTGAGTTATGTTGCTGGTATTTCCTGCTTGTATTCCACACTGTGCTCCGGTTTCCTTCCAAAGATATGCAGATTTGGGGATTTGGTGCCGCTAAAATGACGCTAGTGTATGTGTGTGCTTGTATTCACCTTGTGATGAGCTGAGGCCTCGTCAAGGGACTGTTTCTCACTCGTGCCCAATGCTTCCTGGAATGGACACATCCCTGGATTGATGGATTTAATCAATAAACATCCTTTTCAGAGATATTGCGGTAAGGTGTCATCAGAATTTAATAGGTTTTCTAGGCAATTCACAACACAAAGAACACGAACATGTTCTCACCGTGATAATATCTCGCACTGCCACTTGGTGGATTCCTCCAGATTTACGTAAAGTACGTGCGCAAGTATGAACACTACAACGCTATGCGTAGCAGGAGCGTCCGCTGCAGCATGCGTCGCGTCGTGTGAAGTATAACTCCGGCCTTACTCTCAAGAGGATAGCATAATCCATAAGGACTAGAATATATTTATGCCCTCTAGCGGGGATCAAGGGGTCCTACGATGTCAACCCCTATATGTTCAAAAGGGATGTCAATCAGGGGAAGGGGAACCAATGGAGCATGGTCCTTCTTAGGAATCTGTCGTAGCTGACACTCAGGACATGAAGCACTGAAAAATGTTTGTCCTCCTCATGGATTCTCGGTCAATAAAATTGGAGTTTAATTCTCACCAGTGTTTTGTCGGCTCCCAGATGGGTGCCTAGGAGGTGGGTGTGTGCAAGTTCACAAACCTGCCACCGGAAAGTTTGTGGGACTAGTAACAGTGACCTCACTTCCCCCTCATGCTTGGCTACCCAATATAATAAGTTGTTTTCTATAACAAAGTGGGGCCCCAATGGTATGGGAAGTGAGGTATGTTGACAATTTACTGAAACAACTGGATTTTTGGCAAACTCAACGGAATCATCGTTCCATTGTTCTCATTTAAAGAAGGTGAGTGGTTGCTTAAATTGAAATTTTAGTGTACTCAAAGGATCTGGGTTGACCTCAGTGGGCAGAGTGTCCATCTGCAATGTCAATGGTCCAGGCGTTGGGGTGTCCAGGGTCATCACCACTGTGACGATGCGGGTTCGCTACAGACTCCCTCTTTCAACATGGGAGTCTGTGGAACCAACACCGTCGATAGTTATGACTGAGATGAGCTGACAAATGAGAATAATACACTGATAAAGCCAGAGGATGGTGAAAAAAGTGCTCAAGTGCCTTTATTAAAAGCAAAGTCAACACAAATAAAACTAACAAAAGTGTCAATAGTGCAGTGTTTAAAGACCAAATCCATAAAATTCAATAATAAGTTGGAATTAAAAAAATAAATCCGTTAAAATCTGAGGTTAAAATCGGAAGTTAAAATGCCGTCTCTTAGCCCACCTCTGTCTCTCATTCTCCTTGGCTCACCCATTGCTCCCGTAGCCAGAGGAGACCCAAAAGCATCGAACTCCTTTCAGTCGACCTCCGAGGTCGGTTCTCCTACCTTCTTCCTTCGCGCTCATGTAGTCGCTCCTCAGATCCATCGGGAGGACACCTGTTTTGCTCGCCACACTCCACCAGAATGTTCAGTGGGGTGAACTTGTCCCTAGAGTGCCACAGCCTAATACTCCTTCATGGGGCCTCAACTAGTGCTGCCTCCTCCTTTCAGGTGGCCAGATCCTCCTGCTAAGACTATCTTTTCACGTCTTTTAACCTCTTCTTTTCTTCCTCCTTTCCTCGAACCAGCCCCCTCTTTTTATGCCAACCAGTATATATACTCTCCCGTCTCCGTGGGTGCAGCGCCTTAATCACACGCTGCAGGAAGCCAATGAGGCAATTGAGAATGATCGCACCCACACGTGCAGGTGTGACTCGCTCCAACTACCTCATTAACTCCCTGTGGTCGTGCAATCGCGCCCATGGAGGATGACATGGCTCTATGGATTTAAAACTTGGCTTTTTTTTTTTTTTGAAGCCACGGACCCTCTATACCACAACCACGACTTCCACTGTATCACACTGTTTCGCTAAATGACCCTTTGATGCTGGTAAAATACATGGTCATACGGAATTGTCATAACTGATGGCACAGGTGGTAGAATGATACCACCATGTCTCCCTGTGAATACAGGTTGGACAAGTCTTCCCTTTAAGCTATTGTCATGGTAAGAGGTAACATCAAGTAATAACAGAAATGTCGCTGCCAGTATCTATGAGTGCAGTGACCTTATGTTCGTTTACAATAACCTCTCCCGTCCATGGGAAGGATAAAGGGTTAGCAACTACAAAATACCTAATTTCCATGATCCCCCTACACACCGGATCTTTGCTGAGTAGAGAGCCCCGTCACTTGTCCGGAGGCTTTGCTGTTTGCTCCATATGATGCTGGTGGGGCTTGGGCTTAGAGACACTTCCTGTCTGGGTTTAACAAAGGGACCATTTCGTCCTCCCACATTGCAAAGACATATTTTTAAAAGTTTGTCCCCAAATAGGCTGGGCGAGATAGTCAGGTAGGGCTTTTAATAGGAAGTAACAGGCAACCTGTTCCATAACCTGTCTGGCATTGTTTATATTTGGCTTTAGCCAGTGCCTGGTTCTGCCCCATAGGGTGAAGACCTGCAAGTGGGTTGGCGGCTAAGGGTCAAATTTCTACTCCTGTATTAGCCTTGCTTGCTGGACCAGGGCTTCCCCAAAGACTTTGACCTTTGTGGGGTTAGGTTGGATGGCATTCTCTTCCGAGAGTTCATAATAAGCCCCTTGCATTTCCCCTTTCAAGACTGGCCCTATTCTGTTAGCCCCTCCCGCACACTCCCAAGACAGGTTATCTGGAGACCTTACTGGTGTTTGGGACAGAACTTGCACCTGGTCCTTCCGAACAGCAACATGATCCTCACACTCAGGAGCCCAGTTGCCCACCTGGACCATTATGGACCGAAGTTCTTTTAGGATGGCTAATAGAACATCTCTTAGGCCCTGCTAAGTCATTTTAGAGCAAAAATCCTCCCGACTACGCCAATGTGATAAAATATCAGGCAGCAGACCAAATAAGGTTTGGGGATGGCCACCCTGTATACTGAACAAACAGCAAAGAAAACACATTTTATAAAGTGGAGTTCATAATTCAACTGACTAACAGATTGAAACTGCTCTATAAATATGGCAGGTAGGAGGAAGAGGTGGAGTCAGGACAGCTGGAATAGGAACTGATGTGGCAGGAAGAGGAATTCTGGGTAGCAGAAATGATGTCAACAGTAGGTGGATCACTGGTATTATCAATAAGAGTCAGTGTCTTTGGCTGTGCTGCAGAGGGATAAGAGGAGAGAGGGTCAAGTGAGAGCACCAACCTCCGGTCTGGCTGACAAATAACACTATTTGAGCCCGTACGCTATCACCCATGCACATGCGTGTGAGTATCTACAAAGTATATATATATAAAAGCCAAATACCACTAACTCACTCATCACGAAATCTCCCGAACCATGAGAACTTGGGACTTGAAATTTGGAATGTAGGTTACCCTTTGCCCATAGGTGCTCGCTAAGAAACAGTTTTAAAAATTTTGTGGTCCAAGCATGAAAGTTCTTATAGTTTTTTAGACCTGTTTGTATGTCTGTCCACTTTTCTACTTAACTACTTAACGGATTTAGATCATTGTTTTTCTATAATTTGCTTGAACATTCCATTGATTTTGCGACTTTCTCATCGTGCTGAGTATTATAGTTCACTTGCGGTACTGATTTATTAGTGTGAATCCAAGAGAGACTCATCAGGCTGCGGGGAGGGCCCTCCTCACTCATGTGTCTACCTCGGGGAGTAACCTTAACTCCGCTTAGTTAGCAAACGAGTGAACTACTTAACAGATTTAGATCTTTTTTTTCTATAATTTGGCTGAATAGTCTGGTTGATTTTGCAACTTCTCTCATTGCGCTAAAAATCATAGTTCGCTTGCAGGAGCAATATATTTGTGCTAATCTGAGACAGAACCTAGGGGAGGGGGAATAGTGATGTCAGGAGTAGAGAGCTGGGTGGAGGCCTCCTCCCTGACCTGTTTCACTAATATGCAGGCAAAGCTCTGGGGGATGGCTGGTATATATATATATATATATATATCTATATATATATCTATATATATATATATCTATATATATATATCTATATATATATATATATATATATATATATATATATATATATATATATATATATATGGTTCCCACTATATAAAGCACTTCCGGTTCCGGCATATCACTTCCGGCCCTGGCCCTTTAAAGCTGCCATGTTTACCACAGTAATTCATTTCAGTTTGGAACTTGATCAGTGCATATGGGTGCTATTTTACAAATACCATCTTGCAGCTAGCAACAGTATATGAGTGACTGCCCCAAAACTTTTTCTTATGTTGAGGCTGGTTATTTTCATAATCTCTATATATAATCTTCATTTGGGTCTTGATCTTTGTTTGTCCGCGAATGAATTAGAAGAAGCACTAGATGGCAGTAGAGAGACAGCTAAAACATAGGCATTGCATTAAGAATCTGCTCCAGGCTTATACTACTGAAGACTGTAGTACTCCAGTCACACCTCAAAACGTAGACATTCCAACTAAACAAATTGTTGTGCTTTAAATTAACTAAAGAGATCTTCACTTAGATCTTGATCTTTGTCCGCGAATTCCATGCATGCGTAGACCACCTTCCAGTTTAGTACGTTGTTTTTACTCACGGATGTCAACAATGTACCGGAATAACGAAAGGGGTGGTGGACAGTGTTACGCTGATTAGCTCCTGAGGCCTGGTTAAAGAATGAGATTGCCGAAGATAAAAGGTACGTGTCTATGTAACATATGAATGAAAGAAAGACAGTGGGTAAAATGAATGACAACGTAACAGCACGTTCCGGAAATTATTATTGTTACGTTGTAGCCAGCGAGTGCTGCGTGTCTCACAGTTGTACATGCTCACATGTCAGTGAAGTGATCTCTATTTATGCTTTAAAGAGCCTGGATACCTACAGTATGTGTCCCCCTTTAATAACCATTGCTCCATGTATATTGCCTTACTCTTTGGATTGCCACAAAGCAACCTGCGAGATTGGAGAAAGGTTGAGAAGACATCGTGAGAGGAAATGACAGCGTCCTGAAAACGAGACGGACTGTGAACGGACAGAAACAGAAATGCTCCTACACCACCACATAATTACGATTCGGATAGTGATTCCGAGTGGGCCGTTCCTATCGAATCAATATCCAAGGGTTTTCTTTTTTAATTTTGTTTCCCTTATAAAAAATCATAATGCTGTGCGACGAAGGGCCCAGTTCACAACTGGCAGCCACGTTTAAACAGGTAGCCCTTCACAGACAACTTTAACAAGCACAATGTAGTTGGGCGCACATGGCTAGTATATATATACAATGTAAACCATATTGATTTATTTTTTTGTTACTTATTTGTTTTTATCCATCCATCCAATTTCCAACCCACTGAATCCAAACACAGGGTCACGGGGGTCTGCTGGAGCCAATCCCAGCCAACACAGGGCAGGAACCAATCCTGGGCAGGGTGCCAACCCACCGCAGGACACACACAAACACACCCACACACCAAGCACACACTAAGGCCAATTTAGAATCACCAATCCACCTAACCGTCATGTCTTTGGACTGTGGGAGGAAACCCACGCAGACATGGGGAGAACATGCAAACTCCATGCAGGGAGGACCTGGGAAGCAAACCCGGGTCTCCTAACTGCGAGGCAGCAGTGCTACCACTGCGCCACCCACTTATTTGTTTTTATTCTTACCTAATTTAAATTGTTTTCTATTCTTGTAACTATTTCCCTGATATTTGTAAAGCGTTTTGTGACAGATTAGTGCATGAAAATGTGCTATAGAAATAAATATTGTTGTTGGAGAACCATTCTATAAAATTTTATTCTATAGAAACTTGATAGCTTTTTTAAAGAAACGTAAGGTGTCATCTGCTAATTAATGATGACTGCCTGTTCATTGGCAATAAAGTTAAAGGCATGGAAATTCAGCCCAGAGAGGCCGACCCAGTTACTATTAGAAACTTTAGCTCCATCCAGCTCCTTTTCTAAATTTTCACCAGTCTCATATATATTTGTTTATAACTTTCTTTGTAAGATGATGCTGGCTACTTGTGTACTGGACCCCATTCCCACCACACTTGTTAAACCCTGCCTTCATGCCATAATCCTGACTGTTAATAAACTAATCCTAACTAATCCTAACTATAATAGATACATCCCTTGACACTGGCTTTGTACCATCCAGCCACTTTTAAAATTGTTTCTACTGTATATCCCCAATGTAACTAATGATTTTCTTATGGCAGCAGATTCTGGACAAACCTGCATATTAATTGTGTTAGACCTTAGTGCTGCATTTGACACTGTCAGACATGACATTTTACTGTCCAGAATTCTGGGCATCACTGGCACTACCCTCCAGTGGTTTAAGTCTTATCTGACTGATAGGCAAGAGTTTGTTAGTGTTGGCAACAGCAGGTCCAGCTCAGCACCAGTCACACAAGGAGTCCCCTCAGGACTCTATCCTTGGCCTTCTGATCTTCTTTATCTATATGCTTTCTCTTACTCATATTATTCATAGCTTTGGACTACGTTTTCATTTTTATGCAATGTTACAACTTGCCTTTGTGAAATTAAAACCTGGATAGAGCAGAACTGTTTAAAATTAAATTGGAACAAAACTGAACTCCTGCAAATTTGAACTAAAGCACAACTTAAGAAAATTAGCTCCTTTTCAATCACACTTGGCAATGAGGTCATTAGACCGTCATCTAATGCAAGGAATCTTGGCTTCATTTTTGATTCCTCCCTTTCTTATTTCACCCACGTAAACCACATTAAGAAAATTCTTATATTCACCTCCATAACATATCCCATGTTCACTCATTCATCTCATTTTGTAATGGTGAGAAAGTTGTCTATGCCTTTAACACATCCTACATTGATTATTGTAACTTTTGACAGGCAGGTGCTCCTTCATATCTTATATCACAGCACCAATTAATTCAAAACTCTGCTGCAAGAGAACTTACACAGACCAGCAACAGCGAGCAAATCACAGGTTGTCTGTGTCAGTCCGAGAGACGCAAACTATCCTCATATCTGGCCACAAAACTCTTGTTTCTATTTAAACCATGTTGTAATGTGTTAAATTTTACCATAAGTTTAACTTCCCACTCTTTTCTCTCTTGCTGTGTTCTGAAGTTGCCCATAAGCACTGTGACTTTAAAGTCCCTCACACTGTGCCATGGCTGTTGAAGTGAGCTGCTACAGGAACATTTCTGTTGCCATGCTTAATGTGGAACCTGATGTCACATCCGTTTCTGGCACCTTTGATGATGACAATTCCGGGCCCACCTCTGATGACATCACTTCCTACACTGGCCTTTAGTGCAGCCATCTTGTCTCTATACTGACAGTTCAATTGTGGACTCTAATCTGTAAAGATCTGTTGATGTTTCAAACCATTTTGTAGGGCATAATATACGGGTGGTTGCCCCAAACCTTCATGATGTCTCAGTGCAATACTTGTGACAGTGGTGTAGTTGGCAGGATCTACAAATCCCACAAGAAAACAGGACTGGACCTGAATTATAACCAAGTGGGAGAGTATTAGGGCCAAATTTCCGAGTGAGGGAGTTCAGAAAGACTCGGTGCAGGCTCCGCTCCCTATATATTTATCTGGGCCAGTAAAATTACAAAAGGAGAGTGTGGAGGAGACAAACAGACATGGGCCAGTTTCTACGGGGGAAGCGACAGGGGCTTATTATGCCCTCTCAGAGGAGAGAGCTGTCGCCCCCATTGGGGCCTAGGTCCCAGATAAATGTGGGGCGTCCCCAGACCAGCAGGTGAAGACGTTACAGGCATGGAAATTCAACCCAGAGAGGCCGACCCAGGGGCAAGCTTCTGTTCTCTGGGAAATGGTGGCATTATGACTAAGGCCATTTGATTGCTCCACCTTTGAAACGGTGCAAAATGTAGCCTGTTTTTTGCTAATGTCCAACCTTCTTAATCATTTCACCCAGCTGGTCTGGGGAGACTTCCGTAATATGGACAAGCTCACCTGACTCATTGAAACAACCAAGACAGCCTTGTAACCTGGGAGAGCAGAACAAGACACTATGGGGACTACGTCCCACCCAATCTTCCTCCTCTACATGAACCGGAGTCTGTGCCGAAGTCCCAGGATCCGCAAGTGTGCACTTTCAAATCCCCTGTCAATATCACATACGGTAGTAGTAGTAGTAAACGGGTTTAAAGTGGAAGCCCTCTTCGATTCCGGCAGCAACATTGCCATTGTTGACCACCGATATGTACCCCCATGACAATGGACAAACATAAAGACCAGTATA
Source organism: Polypterus senegalus (assembly GCF_016835505.1). Taxonomy (NCBI): domain Eukaryota; kingdom Metazoa; phylum Chordata; class Cladistia; order Polypteriformes; family Polypteridae; genus Polypterus; species Polypterus senegalus. Next base: position 94,119,162 of record NC_053168.1, read on the forward strand.
ACTTGTATTCACAGAGAAGTCTGACATTATGACACCGTCCTATGTTTCATCAGCCACAGAGGATTGCTGAAAACGTTCCCCATAGCGGTCCTCCCATATCCACCTTTTGCTGTGATTTTCTGGCAGAACTGGTCTACTAATAAAAGTGGTGTAGTACTAAACACTCCCAGACCTAATTAAGGCCTAGTGATAGATGGGGATGACCCATCTCAAGTTGTCTCTACGCTGTGTACTCAGCCATCTCTCTGAAATACACTTCCAATTTAGTGAGATGCTGGCTTCTTTTAAGAGGGAGCAATGGAATGACAACTCCCTAAAACACTGCTAAGAATGCAGTAGTACTTCTCAATGGCCAACACACACATCAGCCCATGCCATGAGGTCCTCACTTTGTAATAGAAAATTATCTATTATAGCGGGTCTCTGAGCATGAGGGGGAGGTACGGAAGTTGTTGTTAATCCCATGTACCTACCAGCAGCAGGTCTGTGAGTTAGCACACGGCCACCTCCTAGGAGGTGATTTGGACACCGAAAAGACAGTAGAGTGTGTCAAGCTCCGATTCTATTGGTCGGGAATTAACGAGAAGGTTTGCTGTTTTTGTATCTCTTGTCCAGAGTGTCAATTGTGGCAAATTCCTAGCAGTGACCGTGCTCTTCTCATTCCCCTTCCCTTGATTGATGTCCCATTTAAAAGAATTTGGGTCAATATAGTAGGACCTCTAGAGCCCTCAGCCCGGGGACATAAATATTTATTAGTTCTCATGGATCATGCAACCTCAGCTACATATAAAGTTATCGCATGGGAAATAGTAGGGGTCTTTGGGCGAGTCAGCATCCCTAAGGAAGTCCTTACAGATCAAGGGACGCTGTTTACCTTATGGACGTTCATGGAGATGGACAAATTACTTAAAATAGAGCACTTAAAGAATGCGGTGTATCATCCTCAAACCAAAAGTCTTGTCGAGAGGTTCAATCAAACTCTCAAACAGATGCTTTGCAAGGTGGTCAGTGGGGACGGGAAGAATTGGGATCAGATCCTCCCCCTCATTCTCTTCGGGAAGACCCTCAAGTCTCTACAGGGTTCTCGCCTTTTGAATTATTATATGGATGACAATCCTGAAGTATATTGGATATTTTAAAAGAAAGTTGGGAAGGAGAGGCTCTTCCCACTACAAATATTTTGAAATATATCATGCAGTTATGAGATAGATTTGGAAAAATCCGACCTATATTAAAGAGTCACATGGAAGAGGCGCAAGGAGCACAAGCCCACTAATATGACCAGGGCACGACACTCCGAGAGTTTCATCCGGGGGATTGTGTCATGCTGTTGGTTGCCATTTCCTATTCCAAATTGCTAGCTCATTGGCAAGGCCCCTACGAAGTTAAGGAAAGGACTCGTTGATTATTTGGTGAAACAACCTATTTGTCGACCGAGTGAGAGGATATATTATGTGAACTTGCTAAAACTGTGGAAGGAAAGGGATCCTGATTCCTTATCCAATCAGACCCGCTCATTCTTTGATCAGACTAGTATACTTAACTTTGGTACCGAATTAGACCCACGACAGAGATGGGAGCTCGAAGTAGCTATCCTGTCTGTCCCTTAAGTGGTGAACTATAAACCTGGGAGGTCCTCTCTGATTGCCCACGATATTGTGACGGAACCCGGGTTATATTTCGAGAATGCCCCTACCATCTTCCTGAGGCAAAGAAAACAGAAGTGGAACTTGAAATCAAGTGCATATTGGACTTAGGTGTGATAGAGGAGATTCATAGTCCCTGGTCCAGACTGATAGTCTTGGTTAGTAAGCCTGATGGAAGCTGGAGGTTTTGCAATGACTTCCGTTGACTTAATCAAGTCTCCCAGTTAGATGCTTATTCAATGCCTCGAGTGGAAAACATCCTTAAGAGGCTTAGGATATGCAAATTATTTGACCACTCTTGACATGACAAAGGGGTATTGGCAGGTTCCTTTAATGGACTCCACAAAGGTTAAGACCACGTTTAGCACCCCTAGAGGACACTGGCAGTATCGTGTCCTTCCATTCAGATTACATGGGGTGCTGCGACTTTCTAGCGTCTGGTGGATAAAGTGCTCTACCCCCATAACACATATAGTGCTGCTTATCTAGATGACGTTGTCATTTACTCCTGCATACAGAAGGAAAACCTACAGCAGGTCAGAGCGGTATTATGGACATTTGGTAATGCCAGTCTTCGAATCAATTCAAACAAATGTTTTTTCGGTTTGAAAGAGGCCAAATATTTAGGCTACCTGTTGGGCCGGGGTACTGTAAAGCCACAGTGGTCAAAGATAGATGCCATTTTGAAATGGCCCCATCCACGAACCAAGTGGAAAATCCAAGTATTTCTCTCTAGCTGGGTATTAAGGCCGGTTTGTACCTCTGTTGTCGGAGAGAGCGGTGCCCTTGAGTTATTTGACAAAGAACAGGACCTCTAATATCGTGGTATGGATTTATAAGACAACAAAACAACATTTATTTATATAGCACATTTTCATACAAATAATGTAGCTCAACGTGTTTTACATGATGAAGAAACAGAAAAAAAAGACAAAATAAATAAGAATTAAAAAAGGGAACACTAATTAACAGAATAAAAGTAAGGTCCGATGGCCAGGGTGGACAGAAAAAACAAAAAAAGGTCCAGATGGCTGAAGAAAAAAAATAAAACCTGCAGGAGTTCCAGGCAACGAGACAGCCCAGCCCCAATAGGCATTCTACCTAACATAAATGACCTCAATTAGTCCTTATTGAATTCAGGGTTCTCATGGAAGAACTTGATGATGACAGTCATGGGACTTCTGGCCTTTAATCCATCAATGTAGGGACATCACTATGCTTTGATGAGGTGGTGGTTGTGCAGATCGCCACCACAGAAAACCGGAAAAAGAACAGAAGAGAAAGTAGGGGTTAGTACAGATTTTGGAGCCACCATGAATAATAATGATAATTAATTGAATATACAGAGCATCAGGATTAAACTAAAATGAAGCAATGAGAAAGCCATGTTAAAGTAATGTGTTTTCATCAGTGTTTTAAAGTGCTCCACTGTATTAACCTGGCGAATTCCTATTGGCAAGCTTTTCCAGATTTTTGGTGCATAACAACAGCAGGCCACCTCACCACTTCTTTTACAGTAAGTTTAGCTCTTGGAATTCTAAGCAGACACTCATTTGAAGATCTAAGGTTACGATTTGGAGTGTAAGGTGTAAGACATTAAAAAAATATAAGATGGAGTGAGATTACTTAAAGGCTTTGTAAACCATAAGCAGTATTTTAAAGTCAATTCTAAATGACACAGGTAACCAATGTAGTGACATCAAAACTGGAGAAATGTGCTTGGATTTTCTTTTCCTAGTTAAGATTCTATCAGCTGCATTCTGCACTAGTTGCAATCGATTGATGTCTTTTTCGGGTAGTCCTGAGAGGAGTGTAATCTAGTCGACTGAAAACAAAACAAAAGAGTGAACTAATTTCTCAGCATTGTTTAGTGTTATAAGACGGATGCTGCATTCAGTGACTTAAAACAGCCCTAACTGACCACAACTTATCAAACCCCTGGAGATTTCTAAACTCAAACTCAAGAACATATTCCTTCTACTCACCAGTACATCATTGCTACTCAATAATTGATTATTCTTTTGTAGATAACCATTTCTTGCCTGTAATTAAATCCTGCAAGTACGATGCTATTATTATTTCTGACCATGCCCCTCTGATCTTGGAGCTAAAATCATTATGCCCCACATGCTCATCTTGCAGATGGCGTCTTAAATCACTTCTATTAGCAGATGAGAACTTTACAGAATTTATGTCTAAACAAATAATTTTTTTTCTGGAGACAAATATATCCTCAGAGGTCTCTGTAGGAATACTCTGGGAAACCCTGAAGGCCTTCTTAAGAGGACAGATTATCTCATATCTTTCCCACAGAAATAAATTGGAAACCAAGCAGGTATCAAAACTAACCAGCGAAATTACTAGAATACAGTAGATCAAGAACATGTCAGGTGTCCAAGTGAGGCTCTTCATATGAAGAGTCACACTTGGGTCACAGATTTGCACAGAGACACAGGTGGTTGTAGTAAACAGGAATTTTAATCAAACAAATATTTGTTTCTTTTTTCAAAAGCTTAAACATGCTCCAAGACAAGTCAGAGATGACAGTTCCGCTAGGAGCAGAGAATGTCAGAGAGAGAAAGAGAGATAAAAGCAAACAATTAATTCCAAAACTGACAGGCGCTGCACAAGGCTTTTAAGTGGGCAGAGTACCGCACGAGGTTTGTATTAAGTAAGTAAGATGCTGCAGATGTTCTACCAGACGGTTGTGGCGAGTGCCCTCTTCTATGCGGTGGTGTGCTGGGGTGGCAGCATAAAGATGAAAGACGCCTCATGCCTGGACAAACTTGTTAAGAAGGCAGGCTCTATTGTAGGAATAAAGTTGGACAGTTTAACATCTGTGGCAGAGCGACGGACATTAAGCAAACTCCTGTCAATCATGAATAATCCACTGCATCCACTGAACAGTGTCATCTCCAGGCAGAGGAGTAGCTTCAGTGACAGACTTTTGTCACTGTCCTGCTCCACTGACAGACTGAGGAGATCGTTCCTCCCCCACACTATGCGACTCTTCAATTCCACCGGGGGAGTAAATGCTAACATTACTCAAAGTTATTGTCTGCTTTTTTATTTATTTTTTTCATTTTTATTACTATTTAATTTAATATTGTTTTTTTGTATCAGTATACTGCTGCTGGATTATGTGAATTTCCCCTTCTCTCTATCTATCTATCTATTACGCGTTATAGCGCGAGGATAAGGAGCAATGTGAGGGTAGTCAATGTTTCAGGGGTTGCCATTTTCCCAGGGGCGTCTGTATCTTCTTGGGGTGCGATCAGCCCTCCAGCTCATACCCTCCCCCTTAGCTTTATTCACATTCTTGTGAATCAAGCGACTCTCTGTACCAGGTTCATGTTCATATAGGCGTGATAATACGTCTGCGTTGACGTGTTCAGAACCTGGTCGGTGCTTTACTGTGAAACTGTAAGGTTGTAAGCCCAGAAACCATCTCATTAGGCGAGAGTTTGTATCTTTCTGTCGGTATAACCATTGAAGTAGAGCATGATCAGTTACCAGAGTGAATTTTCATCCCCACAAGTAATAGCGAAGTGCTTCCACAGCCCACCTAATTGCCAAGCATACTTTCTCAATTGTAGAATAATTACGTTCCCTAGGAAGTAATTTCCTACTTAAATATGTGATTGGATGTTCCTCTCCATCAAAAATTTGCGACAGGACTGCACCCACACCAAACGCACTTGCGTCTGTTTGCAAGATAAAGTCTTTTGTGAAATCCGGGTTCCTTAGAACCGGATAAGAAGACAATGCCTTTTTTAAATCGCTGAACGAACGTTCGCAATTTTCTGTCCATAAGATAGGTTGGTTTTTTCTGCCTCTAGTAAGTTCTGTAAGAGGAGCAGCTCTGTGTGCAAAATTTGGGATGAATCTTCTGTAGTAACTAGCAACCCCCAGAAAAGTGCGTACTTTTTTCTGTGTTTCAGGTCTCGGATAAACAAGCATTTCTTCTATTTTCCTTAACTGTGGCCTAAGTAAACCGTTGCCCAAAGAATAGCCAAAGTAATGAGTCTCGGACATGCCCAGTTTACATTTCTTAGGGTTAGCAGTAAGGCCAGCCTGCCTCAATCTTTCAAGAATGGCTTGAAGCCGCTCTAAGTGTGTTTGCCAATCATTGCTGAAAATCACGACATCGTCAAGGTATGCCCCGGAATATTCAGAGTGAGGACGTAGGATCTGATCCATCATACGCTGAAAGGTCAGAGGTGCCCCGTGTAGACCAAATGGGAGTCTTGTAAATTCATAAAGTCCGTCAGGAGTCGCAAATGCTGTTTTCTCACAACTGCTAGCCTCCAAAGGCACCTGCCAATAGCCTTTCATGAGATCTAGCGTAGAGATATAGCTCGCCTGACCCAGTTTTTCCAATAGTTCATCGACACGGGACATCGGGTAAGCATCGAATTTAGAGACCTTATTCAAGCATCTGAAATCGATACAGAAGCGAACTGAACCGTCTTGCTTTGGGACTAATACAAGTGGGCTGCACCAGTCACTTTTACTTTCACGAATTACACCCAATGTCAGCATCTTTTTTACCTCCTCGCATACAATATTTCTTCGCGCTTCCGGAATCCAGAACGGCTGCATCTGTACGCAAACACCAAGTTCAGTGGTAATTTTATGTTTTGTGATGTTAGTTTTGCCTGGTAAGTCTGAAAAGATATCAGTGTTCCGTTCTATCAAAGATAACAGTTCTGTCTTTTGCGTGTCAGTAAGATCGTTACCAATGGCAACATCAGTCTGAAAAACAGCAGCCAAGGAAGTGTTAACCTCTTGTCGGTTGTGCCATTCCTTCAAGAGGTTAATGTGTAAAATCTTGAATGGTTTGCGCCGGCCTGGTATTCTAACCTTGTAACTTACCGGACTCATACGCTCCTCAATAATGGCGGTGCCCTGCTATTCAGCTAAGAATTTGTGTGGATCGGACGGAACCAGTACCAAAACATGATCACCAAGTTTGAATTCACGGAGCTATAGAGGAAAGCATAGAAATTCTGTCTTGCAATTAAATTAGCCGATCTGCTAAGCTTGGTCCTTGAGCTGCTCTCTCGTTTCCTATCCATTCCTCTCGTACAACATCCAGGATGCCTCACGGCCACCTGCCGAATAACAACTCAAAGGGAATCAAGCCAGTGGACGCCGGTGGTGATTCTAGCACCGCGTACAAAACAAAAGGTAGGACAGTGTCTCAGGTTGTGGGATCATTATGAGCAACTCGCCTGATCATCTGTTTCAAAGTTTTGTTAAATCGCTCAGTCAAACCATTCGTTTGAGGATGGTAAACAGTAGTACTCAATTTCTTAATAGCAAAGCTGTCACACGATTGTTTCATCACGCGAGAAGTGAAAGGTGTGCCTTGATCAGTTAAGATTTCTCTAAGAATAACAATACGAGTAAAAATATCACACAGAGCTTTGGCTACAGCTGAGGAATTGTCCTTTTTCAGAGCAATCACTTCTGGATATCGTGTTCCATAGTCAACCAACACCAGCAAATATTGGTACTCATTCTTAGTCTTAGGTAAGGGACCCACAATATCTAATCCCACACGCTGAAAGGGAACTTCCAAAATGGGCATAGGACAAAGGGGACCCCAAGGAGGCTTATAAGCAGTGAGGGTCTGGCAGTCTGGACATGAAGTACAAAACCGTTCAACATCTTTTCCCATATTCAGCCAATAAAATCATTTTGATAACCGGTCTCTGGTTTTGTCAGCACCGAGGTGCCCTCCCAAGATGTGTGAATGTGCCAGATGCAAAACAGTTTCCCTATGTGCTTCAGGTACCACCAGTTGCTCAATAAATTCCCTCTCCAAATGATCTGAGATCACTCTGAAAAGACAACTATCCTTTTCTATAAAGTGCGGGGTCTTCACAGCCCTGGAATCATGCTAATGGTAATAAGAGTCATTAGCAGAGCGAGCCTGTTTAAATGCATATTCTAATGAGCTATCAGAATGCTGTAAAAGCACAAAATCTGATTGTTTGTTAATGCTCGTTTGTGTTTGGAAGGGTTTTCAATCTGGGAAGATGTAGAAGGACCACCTCATTCTGGAAAACTGTCGGGGGTGACCTCTGTCTCACTAGAGAGATCGGGTTCAATATCTAAGTTGGGTTTTAGATTTTCCCCAGCCGCTACCAGTTCATCTTGGTTTTCTTCTTCTCCCTCCCCCCCACCAAGTTCAATATTGGACTCGATTACTGGTCCCTGACATTTATTATTTAGTCTAGGAAAAAGGGCATTTCTCTGTCCTATGAGTAATGGCCATGGGCAGGAATCTGAGACTGCAGTCCAAACTTTAAAATGACGACCCCTGTAAGTTAAAGGAAGAAGTAATGTTTGATAATCTTTAACATCACCAAGTACACATCATATTTTTACAGTCTCACAGTCTCTAAGAGATCTTTCATCAAGACAGTCTCGTCTCACAATACAAAGGTCACTCCCCGAGTCTAACAATGCTGAGATTTCTCTGTCCCCCAATTTAACCGGGATAAACAATCCATCTTTTCATTCTAAAGAATATGTAATATTTGAGCAACAAACCTCGGCTAGTCCAGCTTCCATCGACTGAGCTGGAGACAAGCGACATTCTCTTGCCAAATGGCCGAGTTGATCACACCGGAAACATCTACGGTTGGTGCCACTTCCGAAATATCCTTTGCGATGTCCACGGTTTCCTCCGCCCGTTGTTGCCATTTCCTCAGAAACAGGCATCTCTTCTATGATTGGATTCCCCGTGGTCTTACCTGACCCCATTCGATTTTCAGGTCCTGCAGCTTGTTGATGTTGTTGCCATCGATCGAAGCAAGGAGAATGTCCTGGAGGTTCGTTTACAGGTTGCGAAGCAGCTCCAAATCCACCGCTCTTTCTCCAAGCGGACTGTGAACCCTCCAATCGTCTCGACATAATCGTTAATGATTTAATATCTTGACAATGAAATTCATCTCTACGAACTGCAGGTATTCCGGTCAGTAGTATATTCATGACAACTTTATCCATCACGTCTCCTTCAAACCAGCAGTGCACTTTATGTATCAAATCTTGAATTTGCGCACGGATTAGGTCATCCATGTTTAGTTTCCAGTCTTTAAGTGCATAACTTTTAGCCATTCTGCCATCTTCAGCAGTATCCATCTGTGCAACCACGCCTGGTACCACATGTCACACCTGGGTCACAGATTTGCACAGAGACATAGCTGGTTGTAGTAAACAGGAATTTTATTCAAACACTGCAAACAAACATTTGTTTCTTTTTTGAAAAGCTTAAACGTGCTCCAGGACAAGTCAGAGATGTCAGGTCCGCTAGGAGCACAGAATGTCAGAGAGAGAGAAACAGAGATAAAAGCAAACAATCAATTCAAAAACTGACAGGCACTGCACAAGGCTTTTAAGTGGGCGGAGTACCGCGCAAGGTTTGTATTATGCGTTATAGCGCAAGGATAAGGAGCAATGTGAGGGTAGTCAGTGTTTCAGGGGTTGTGGTTTTCCCAGGGGCGTCTGTATCTTCTTGGGGTGCGATCAGCCCTCCAGCTCACAACATGAAAAGGAAGGCTCTGCATTCAGAACTCAACCTCTTGACAACTAAAGAAACTGAACAACTCATTTTTAAATCAAGACATCATTACTATGAACATGGAGAGAAAGCTTATAAGCTTTTAGCTCAACAAATCCACAAGCAAGAATATCGCAATACAATCCCAGCAATCACCAACACAGAGACATAATCATTGACCATAAATATATAATCCACACATTTAGAGACAACTATAAATCCTGATATTCTACTGAATTTAAAGAAGACAAGACCCAATCTAATGCATTTCTGGATGCATTAGAGACACCACAATTAGATACTCTTAGCGCAGAGGAATTGGATAAACCATGCTATAAAATCACTTCAGAGTGGGAAAGCAGCAGGCCCTAATGGCTACCCTGCCAAATATTATAAGAAGTTCTCCACTCAGCTAGCTCCCCTCCTATTAACAACATTCACAGAAGCTAGAGACAATAAAATTCTACCTCAAACCGTTCGTCAAGCATTAATCACCATCTTTCCTAAACAAAATAAGGATGTATTGCAATGTGCATCATACAGACCAATTTAACTTCTGAATAATAATGTTAAGATACTCTCCTAACTCCTAGCTAGAAGGATGGAGAAAGTGCTGCCTTTAGTAATATCACAAGATCAAACTGGATTTATTTAAGGCCGACACTTAGCCAGAGGATCAGCTATGAACAACTGCTCAAAGTAGCCAGCCCAGCGGGTTACAACTACAATAGCCTCCGTAAGGACCATTCCATCAGCTGCCCTGACAGCAACTTTCCGAGGAACAGATTCAGATGCGTGTAATGCTTTGATTCCTCTGTAAGGAGGACGTGGGTCATTAGACCACAGATGGTGTGGCACTTTCTCACAGATTCCTCTAACAATCGCCTCTTTTTCTGCCCTCAGAGCCCTCGCAGCCGTACTTCTCAGTTCCCGGTACAGACCAGAGTTGCCATTGAGCCATGCGCTGTGACTACTCTCAATGATATCCAGGGTGCCCTGCGAGATGAAACACCTCCTTCTGGGAATACTGGTAACACCAACACAACCCTCAGCAGCCTTCAGGGTCTTGTCATGGAAGGTCTCCCACATCACATTAGGATCAGCAGTTGTACCCAAATCTGAAAGTTCCTCACACAAACTGCGTGCAAACTCATTAGAAACAGCCTGGTCTTGGAGTCTGGCCAAGTCCAGGCTCATTTTCCTAGTAGGTGGTAACCTACAGGACCTAAGCTAGATCCTATGAGTAGCAACAACAAGTCTGCAGTCAGAATTCACAAACTGGGCACTTCTGTAGACACTGCAGTTTTGCAAGAGCCTCCAGCATCTGGCCACAAGGATGTGATCGCTCTTCACTGCACCACCAGTATCGTCCAGCTAGGACGTTGGATATCTCTGGGTCCACAGTTCTTGAAGCTGATCCTCCAAATAGCTGTGAACCACCCAATCTCACTGAGATTGCACAGGTGGTGAACCAGCTGAGGGGGGAGGGGAGGCTGCAGGGATCTGTGGTATCCGAGGTGAACATCTCCAGGCTGGTGGTAAGGCTGTCCTCCTGGCACTGCAAGCAATCTTTGCTTCCATTTGGGAGACTAGCATCATCCCAACTGACTGGAAAACGGGACTTGTCATCCCTATCTGCAAAGAGAAGGGTGATCGCCTGGATTTCAGCAACTTCAAGTGGACAACACTGCTCTCGGTGCCAGGTAAGGTCCTTGCTAGGGTCATCCTCAATAGGATCCATGATCACTTGCTCACCTACCAGCGACCAGAACAGTCTGCTTTCACGCACATCCTGGCAATGAGGGTTCTGATAGAGTGCAAAGGCGAGTATCGGCAGTTTCTTTGCAGCCTTTGTTGATTTTCACAAAGCGTTCAACAGTTGATTGAGCTGCCCTGTGGGACATCCTGAAGGTTCGCGGGATCCCCTCGACGTTGCGGGATATCATGGCTGGCCTGTAAACTGGTACTGTGAGTGCTGTGCAGAGTGGAGGCAGAACCTCTGTGTTTTTCCCAGTTGATTCTGGGGTTCATCAGGGGTGTGTTCTTGTTCCTACTCTGTTCAGTGGTGTTGGGCAAGATCGTGAGGTCCAGCAGCTGTGGGGCATCTGTTGGTGAAGAAAGATTCATGGATCTTGACTTTGCTGACGATGCTGTGATCTTCTGTTGCTCTGATCAGGAAGCTCGAGAGATTGAGTGAGGAGTCTGAGTGTCTGAGCTTGTGAGTGTCTGTAATGGAAGGATTTTTCTAAAGAGAGGGGGGGATCAAGAGAGCAGATGGGCGTTGGTCGCTCAGCGCAAAAACCAGCTTCAAGAAGGAAAAGTACTGGGAATATGGCCAGAGGGTCATGCTGACTTGTTTTTCACTTCAAGGGGCTTCACTACGCAATTCTTATTTTTGTGTGCCTCCTGGTACCAGGTGTCGTCATCATCAGGACCAAGTGCAAAACAACACCGCGTCCCGTGGAAAGGTGTGTGTGCTGAAACTAATCACTTCTGTATACACTGCTTACACGTAAGCCGCTTTGGGCAAGGACGCTCAATTAGTATATAAGGGAAGGTTCCGCCCTCAGTTTCTTTGGAGGCTCAACCGTGGGGACAGCGCGCACCGCCCGGTAAATGAAAGGCTAAAAGGGTTGATCCTTTGACAAGACTGACAAGCGGGCCCCCTCAGTCTACTGGTCTGGGATGATGGCTCTGGGTCTTTTGATGTATGTTACTGTATGTATGTATGTTATTGTAAGTATAAGTTTGTCTCTTTGTCTATAACCCATTCATATGTCAAGACTGACAAGTGGGCCCCCTCAGTCTACTGGTCTGGGGTGATGGCTCTGGGTCTTTTGATGTATGTTACTGTATGTATGTATGTTATTGTAAGTATAAGTTTGTCTCTTTATTTCTATAACCCATTCATATGTATTTAAATGTTATAATTGATTAAGTAAACAAAATAGAAGTATTGGACCTCTTCTCTCTGATTCTTTGCCTACTTATGTTCTAATCCCTTGAACCATTTTCCCGTAACAAAACATTTTGGCGTCACTTGCAGGATTTTGGGGAATCTGGTAAAATATTGAACTATTGAGTGAGGCAAAAGAAATCAGAGATGTCTAAGAAAAAGATAAAAACCCTGGCACGGTTCCTTTACCTCTTCCCGGCTGGGAGGAAACGGTATGGGAAGACTGCGCTAGAGAATTGAGACATGGGGGGGATTAGCACAATATTGGCAAAGTTTAGGCCCCCCAACACCAGTGAATGTACGAGCTGCGCTTAAGAAATGTCAAGTGTCTGCAAAAGAACCCATAACGCGCTTGCAGACGCGGGGGTGGGTTTTACTAACGGCAGTTAGATGTCTGGACAGCTTGGTAGACGAAAAAGGGAGATTAAGAAAATGCAAATGGAAAAATTTGCGAGCAGCTAGCAGTACACGTAGCAATGTATAAAGAGAATGCCATATAGAATAAGCAACGATCGCTCAGTGTTATAGTGTGTGGTGGCGCAGTAGTTAGCACTTATGCCATGATTCGAGTTTATTTGTGATTTATGTTGAAGCTTACATGTTGTTTGTTTTGAGTTAATATTCTCAATGACAGTTTAGTCTTTTTGACGAGAGTGCCGTCTTGCTGTAGTATCGAACCGCGTGATTTCTTGATAGTTGGATTTGCCCTAATTGTCGCAGGAATGGATCGCCACGGAAGCAATTCCTCGTTGTCGCCGAGTCATTTCGCCAATGGAGTCTCCTTGATCTAGAAACCAGCGCCGTTTCGAGCTGAGTAGAATCGTGTTAGAGTTAACATCCGTTAACGTCATGAGAGGCTGTTTTATATTATAGTCTGATAAGTAAAGCAGCCTTCAGAAAAATGTAGGAGGATAGCACCAAAAAGAATAACAAGCGTTGAGAAGAATATAATGCGCGAAAAAGAAAAAGTGCACTGTATTTAACATCAAAGGTACCTGGCGCTCGCTAATGTTTGTGTATATGAATATGTCTGTGCTGAACTTATTCAATGTGTGTGCCTGTATACTATGTGTATGCCTGAGCATTAATTGTTCTCTGTGTGTGTGTAAATATGTTTGTGCTAAAAATGTGTGAGCGTGCCTGTTGTTTGTTCTGTGGGTGCGTACGTGTGTTTGGGAGTAAGAAAGCAAAAACATGGAGACTTCTGGGTAATGTAGTTCAACTATGATTTGCTGAAGCTGCCGTGTGCATATAAACGTCCAGAGCTCTGAGTAAATATGGGTTAAAATAAATGTGAGTATGAGTAACATTTGATAAAATGAAGAATGCAATCACTTTTAGTAATAAGTGATAATAAGTAACAAAACTGAGGTAAAGTTGAATGTGTTAAAACAATGGTTTTGGGTGATTTTGTGTATGTTATATAGTGTATTAGAGGGATCCCTATGTGTGTGTATGTTAAATAGGTTTCAGTGTGCTTAAAAGAATGTGTAAAAATATGTGTTGTTTGCAAGAATTAAATAATTGGTATTATTGTGAATGTAAATGTTGAAATTAAAAGAGCTCTTAATTCTAAATTAAAAAAGATTTGAACAGGTGGTGTAAAAAGGTCTCCAGATTAAGCATATTATATGAGCACCCCTTTTATTTGAGTACTGGCCAGACTCTGATAAAAGGGAGGATTTTAATTAAAATGAGTAAATTTCGATTGAAGGAGACATTCTTTTACCAAAATGAAGCAGGTTATTGGTAATACTCCTTTCAAAGCCTATGTTGATTAGTGCTGCTTAGAAAACAAAATTTACTGTATATTGAGAGGCAGAGCACAAGGAAAGCTGCTATAATGTGAGGGTTACTTGTATGTGGTAATGAAGGTAAGTGTAAGTGACAATATGGTGTGCATTTGTTTGGTGATGGTCAAATGCGACAATGGTATGAAGAATGGCATGTGGCAGTATAAAACCAGCCAATGCCAAACTGTAAGTGAAAGAAAGGGAATAAGGAGGGTTAACTAAGAGGAAAACAGACTGTACTCTTTGGAGTCAACATTCTGAAAGACGTGTAATAAAACATCTGGAAGATAACAATGAAAGAATGTGCAAGATCAACTGTCTTTGACAGAAGGTTATGGGGAAAAGAAAATCAGTGTATATAATTGAAGTAGATTTGAAGTATTTTCTTAGTTTACCTGATAAACAAGTGGGTTCTTCATTCTAAATATGGGTAGAAATGTGCAAATTTCTTAGAGGGCTTTATAGTAAATAAATAAAGACACATTTTGCATTATAGGGCATTTTGATATATTGATTTCTTTCCTCATTTCCTTTGTGTGTAATATTGACATGTTTGTGTGAAATACAGTGGAATACTGGGATCACAACAAAACTAATGGAAGGCTCACTTTTATACATGTATAGAAACTTTAAAAAAATGAACACCTTGTGTAAAAAGAAAAATGTTTTAGGACTTTGCATAACTGAACAATGGTTTGTGATTAGATACATGGGGAAGAAGTGTGGAGCCTAACCTTTTGTTATTTAATGTCACCAAGGAAAAGATTAAGAATTTACCCGTCTAGATTGTGGATTTCTTTCTTGACTCTGCTTGATATGTTGTGTTTAATTTTGTTTAAATTTTACATTTTGAAACCAGTTTAAATCTTGGAACAAATGCAGATAATTTGAATATTATGTCAATATTATTGGGACCAATTTTTGTAATGATTTATTATTGAGTACTTTTCCTTTTGTAATACATTGATTGACTTTATTTTAATGACTTGGGACATGTTTTTTAATTGAGTGGAAATTGCAACGCAGCCAAACTGGAAACAGCTATAAAGGAGGACTTGAACTTTGTGCTTATCAATCTAAATGTTTACTCTGACTGTTTAAAGACAAATTGACTCAGACAAGCACAGACTGGATTGAACTGACCGTTTGTTTCACTGCTAGCAATATTTTTAATAGGGGTACCCCCAACGAAACAGATCTGACATCTTATGACATATTGTTTTTCGGATCCATAAGTAGCTACCAATGAAGAATTAATATGCTGACTATTTAAATGAGCTTTTAAGTCTTTACATCTGCAGGTGAAAGCTGTTTTTTCCTAGTGCATCGTAGATGACAGCATTTGAAGTTGAACCAGAGATTGGGCTGTGATAAAGGTCTGCAGATAAACTAATTATCTGACTCCAAGGAGAACCCAGCCATACCAAAGAGGGAATCAAGTCATGAATCAGGCCATCGATCAGCTGACTACTGGACAACGCACTTCGATTCCAGTTCCAGACATCATGGATACCTGCTGCCAAGAGCTCAACTATGCTGGTGATGTTTGAGCCCAAAAGATCATCGTGGATTCCGAATCATAGATGACATCTGCCTACTTGGGTCCTTTTTGCTTGGGATGTTGGACCCCAACACCTGCTTTGGTCCTTATTAGAGAAGAAAATCTGTCACACTTTTACTCTGCAGGGCTCAATGTTCTTGCTGGAGCCTGCTTTGACTGTCCACTTGTTTGACAAATGGCAACATCTTTTGGGTTAAAAGTATTTGAACTGTGAAAGATATAGAAGGGAAAGCTAATTATTTGTAGACAAAGCAGAATATAGGGATTCCTAAATAATATGTATTTAATGAATGTTTGTATTAAAATTATATATAATTTGTATTTTTAGATAAATGTTTTGATATGCCTTCTGATATTTTGTATGAGATAATAAGTCACCTTTAAGGACCAATGATTTGGTTATTTGTAAAGTTAATCAGAATTGAATCTAATCTAACATAAGGGATTGTTAAGTGATTGTCATTGAAGGGACAATGCACTATTACTAGTCAGGGTCAGTCCAGTTTAGATATTCTAGGTTATTGATTGTAGTGTTATAGCAAATAATGTAGAACTTTACATTTAGGTACATTTAATTAATTGAAAAGAATAATAGTAAGCATATGGGATGACACACATGACTAGTACTTTGGGGATAAGGGACACATACTATAGGTCAGGACATCTATAGCTTTTAGAAGAGGATAAAACAGTTTAGGCTAGCATGTTGATGGTGATACAGGTCAAATGATTAACATCATGGCTTGATGAGTATATATGTTATGGAAATCAGTGAAATGAAGTAATAATTTGGCCCATAGGAGATGGAGTGTCCTATACATACAGAGTGTGAGGTCCGTGAATTAAAAGCCCAAATGAAGTTTGAAGATCTCTGAAGATATGAATAAGCTTGGGTACAACCCTTGAAATTGAAATTGAAATAAATGTGACCTCAAAATGACCCAGTGATTTGCATTTTGGAAGTAGTGCTGACATCTTCCGAAGGGAGGATTGACACCTACTGTCCACAAGATGGTTGCATTAATGTGATAAAGGTGGCTCAAGGTTGAGACCACAGCTGGGTGTATATTTGGGCAATTTTATGAATGAGTGTATTAAGATGTGAGCATGGTGAGGTGTGTAAGGACTTTATCTCCGATTATCATTGTGCACAGCGGTGGCAACCTAAAACTGAGAACTTTTGAGTTATTTAAGATAAATATTTATGCCATCTGTATCATCACCAATAATATTAATTAGTATTAACTTTATTTGAACCTGGGTATCATGGGGGTTCATGTTAGTGAAGCAGAAATTACTCTCTTAATAGTACGTTGTTGCTTGTTACTAGTTTCCTAATTAGTTATTACTAGAGTTGCTGTCAAACAGGTGTGCACCCAATTTCTTGAACCATGGACACCTTCAGTTAAAGATTTTATTCTTTTCTTAATGACAATGTGGATGATGAAATACCAAATCAGAAGAAACTCCTTGGGTGAAGTGCTAGTAACCGCTCCCCAGGAGGTGACCCTCTACGGTCGCAAAGTACCTGGGTTGAAGAAAAATTGTAATTTCACTGGAAAAATATTTCTCCAAGCGAAGAAAAAGCATTTATTATGGACAATTGTTTTATTATTATTGCTTTAATGACTATATTTAACTGTTATGTATTTTGTGCTTTACGAAAAATTGCAATCAGAACAAGAAGGGCAAGAGCGCTGGGTTTGTGCTGAGCGAGGGGCCGAATGTAATGGAAGGATTTTTCTAAAGAGAGGGGGGGATCAAGAGAGCAGATGGGCGTTGGTCGCTCAGCAAAAACCAGCTTCAAGAAGGAAAAGTACTGGGAATATGGCCAGAGGGTCATGCTGACTTGTTTTTCACTTCAAGGGGCTTCACTACGCAATTCTTATTTTTGTGTGCCTCCTGGTACCAGGTGTCGTCATCATCAGGACCAAGTGCAAAACAACACGCGTCCCGTGGAAAGGTGTGTGTGCTGAAACTAATCACTTCTGTATACACTGCTTACACGTAAGCCGCTTTGGGCGAGGACGCTCAATTAGTATATAAGGGAAGGTTCTGCCCTCAGTTTCTTTGGAGGCTCAACCGTGGGGACAGCGCACACCGCCCGGTAAATGAAAGGCTAAAAGGGTTGATCCTTTGACAAGACTGACAAGTGGGCCCCCTCAGTCTACTGGTCTGGGGTGATGGCTCTGGGTCTTTTGATGTATGTTACTGTATGTATGTATGTTATTGTAAGTATAAGTTTGTCTCTTTATTTCTATAACCCATTCATATGTATTTAAATGTTATAATTGATTAAGTAAACAAAATAGAAGTATTGGACCTCTTCTCTCTGATTCTTTGCCTACTTATGTTCTAATCCCTTGAACCTTTTTCCCGTAACAAAACAGTGTCCTGGATAAAAACCAAGATCCAGGCCTTTAATGACCTCTTGGGCACAGCAATCAGCAGTGTGTCTGTTTGCGGAGAGAGTGTTGACCTTGTTGAGAGGTTTACTTATCTTGGCAGTGACATTCATGTCCCTGGTGACTCTTCCTGTGAAGTCAATAGACGGATTGGGAGACAATGAGGGGTCATGAGGTCGCTGGAAAGGGGTGTGTGGTGCTCCCAATATTTATGCAAAAGGACAAAGGTCCAAGTCTTTAGAGTCCTGGTGCTTCCTTTCTTGCTATATGGTTGTGAGACATGGACACTATCCAGTGACCTTAGACGAAGACTGGACTCCTTTGGTACTGTGTCTCTCCGGAAAATCCTTGGGTATCGTTGGTTTGACTTGTCAAATGAGCGGTTGTTCATGGAGTCCCGAATGAGGCACATTACTTGCATTGTGTGGGAGCATCAGTTACGGCACTACGGCCATGTGGTGCATTTCCCTGAGGGTGATCCGGCTCGTAATATCCTCATTGTTGTAGACCCAAGTGGCTGGACCAGGCTAAGGGGTCGCCCACATAACACCTGGCTGCAGCAGATGGAGGGTCATTTCTGGAGGGGAGTACTGGACTGCGTGTCTGCCTGGCGGGTTGCCAAACGTGATCCTGAGTGGTTTCGCCATGTAGTGGGTGCGGCAACCCACTGTATCGGTGCATGCTCCTTAACTTGACTTGACTTGACATTTAGCGTCCAGTCTTCAACACCTGTTTAAAGTAATATACTCATACTCAAAGTCAAACATCCCAGAGATTTTATTATTCTTGGATGCAGAAAAAGCATTTCATATGATTGAATGGAACTACCTTTTAATTACTGTTTTTTCTAAACAAGATAAGGACTTATTAAAATGTGCATCATGCAGACCAATCTCACTTCTGAATAACAATGTTAAGATACTCTCCAAAGTCCTAGCTAGAAGGATAGAGAAACTGCTGCCTTCGGTAATATCAAAAGATCAAACTGGATTTACTAAAGGCCGACACTTATCTTCCAGTCTTTGACGCCTGTTTAATGTAATATATTCACCAACAAACTCAAACATCCCAGAAGATTATTATCATTGGATATAGAAAAAGCGTTTTACATGGTTAAATAGAACTACCTTTTCACTACATTATATATAGTGCATATATATTTATATTATATTGGAGAATTTTGGGTTTGGACCCAACTTTTTGTGCATGGATCAAACTACTGTATACCAATCCAGAAGCATCAGTTTGTATTAACAACATTAATTCAGATTACTTTAAACTAGAACGTGGTACCAGACAAGGATGCCCTTTGTCATCACTACTTTTTGCAATCACCAAGCAGTTCACTGCTTATGCGATAAAGGGGATTATCAGAAAAGGACTTGAATAGAAAATTTCTCTATATGCAGATGATATGGTAACTGTATATATCAGACCCACAAAATACTGTGCCTGCAGTCCTAACAGCACTAACAGAATTTCAAAAGATTTCTGGTCTCAGAATTAATTTGACTAAAAGTGTGCTCTTTCCAGTGTATTCTGAAGCACACAATATTTGATTGGACACCTTCCCTTTTATCATCGCAGATCAGTTTAAATATCTAGGGGTAAACATCACAAGTAAACATAAAGCTCTTTATCAACAAAATTTTGCTGTCTGTATGGAAAAAATTAAGCAAGACTTGCATAGATGGTCAACCCTTCATCTCACTTTAGCAGGAAGAATTAACATTGTTAAGATGAATATTCTCCCTAAGCTTCTCTTTTTATTTCAAAATATTCCAATATACATCAATAAATCATTTTTTATGAAATTAGATTCAACCACAACCACATTTATTTGGAATTCAAAACATCCACGTATCCAAAGAGCAACCCTACAAAGGCCAAAGGCAGAAGGTGGCATAGCTCTACCTAACTTTCAATTTTACTACTGTGCAGAGAACATGCAAACTATAAAAACCTGGACATGGACACAAATAGATGAACATATACAGGCTTGGTCTTCAACAGAAATAAAATCCTGCAGTACCTCTTTATATTTTCCTTGCTTTCCGCCCCAATAAATGCAAATTATCGCCAATATACTAATAATCCAATAGTGCTTCACTCACTCAGAATATGGAACCAATGTAGGAAGCATTTTAAGATAGAGAATCTTTTATTGGTCCAATTTTCCTCACCTCCCACCTCCGTTTATGCTGGAAAATATATTGATCAGATTTAAGGACTTAGCCAGCATCTCTGCAATATATAAAATTATTTTACAGTCACTCCTTTTCAAAGATCCAAAAGGACAATAAGAAAAGGATCTCTCACTCAACATATGAGAAAAGGAGTGGAAGGTAGCAATGCAGAGAATTCACTCGAGCTCCATATGCGCAACGCATACAATTATTCAACTCAAAATTATATATCGAGCACATCTGTCTCGCTTAAAATTGTCCAAAATGTTTTCAGGGCAAGATCCAACCTCCAAATGCTGCACTCAAGTTCCAGCCTCACTGGGTCACATGTTTTGGGCCTGCACTAAATTAAAATCATCCATCCATCCATTTTCCAACCCGCTGAATCCGAACACAGGGTCACGGGGGTCTGCTGCAGCCAATCCCAGCCAACACAGGTCGGGAATTCACTCTTGTTACAGATCATACACCCCTAAAGTGGATGGCCCTGCACAACGAGTCAAATCTGCGGGTTACCAGGTGCTTTTTTGACTTTCAACCTTATAAGTTTTCGCTTGTTCACCGTAAGGGCTCTCTCCATGCCAAGACCAATACTGTCTCCCCTATCCATGACCTCTCGGTCAGGGATGCCCGGCCAGATGGGTCTGGGCTGAGGGGAGGGCCTTGTCACACACATGCGAGTAGGAGACAACTAAAGATCCTGAATAATAATAATTTCATATCTGACCAGGGGGCGGTGCAGTGCACTGACTGTAGCTGCCTCAAACCTTCATGATGTCTCAGTGTGATACTTGTGACACTATGTCTAATGAAATCTTGTCTAAGTTCCTGCAGTTGTTCATCCCATCCTTTTGGGTCTGAGCAAATATAGTTGTAAAATATTGCTTACCTGAAAATAATATGCTTGGGGTGTTACAAGTTACAAGGGCATTATCATTCAGTTGAACAATGCTGTCAAGGAAGCTGACTTCTGATTTGAGTAATTAAGCTTCAGCTTTATGTTGGGGTGGAATTATATTCATTATGAAAATGGAGGAGGTCCTTTTCACTGGCAGTCCAGATTATGAAGATGTCATCTACAGTATATAACAAATGTACAACAATGGTTTTAAGACGCATGTTGACATAAAATCTTCCTCCAATTTTGCCATAAATATGTTTGCATAGAGAGGTGCAAACCGACAGCCCATTGCAGTCCCCATTTGTTGCAAGTAGTAGTATAAGTGCGGTGCAATACACTGAAAAAAAATCTAATGACATGACTTCATAGTCTAGCACTGTGCTGGCTTAAGATACTGGATGTATTTACATATTTCTAAAACACCCTACATTTTGTCAGCTAAATAAATTTAGTTTATTTGGTAAACAACTTAGTTTACATGCACTCACTGAGCAAATTAGGAAAACTTCACTAATACTGGATAGGGCATCATTAGCTTCTAAAACAACTTCAGTAATTCAAGGCATGGATTTCATAAGATATTGGAAACAGTTGCGATGTGATTCTGGTCTATGTTGACTGGACTGAATCAAAGAATTTCTGCAGATTTGTCAGCTGCACATTCATGTTGTGAATATCCCGTTTTAGCACATCCCAAAGATGTTCTACTGAATTTAGATACTGGGAAGACCATTTAGGAACACTGAACTCACTGTCATGCTCATGAAACCAGTTTGAGATGACTTTTGCTTTGGGACATGGTGCATGATAATGCTGGAATAGCCTTTAGGAAATGAGTAACTTGTGAACATGTAGGGAAACACACAGTCAGCAAAAATATTCAGGTAGAGCGTGATTTTCATGCAATGATTGTTTGGTATTAATGGGCCCGAAGGGTGACAAGAAAACATTCCCCACATCATTACACCATCATCAGCCTGGACTGTTGACACAAGGATGGTTAGGTACATCGATTCATGCTGTTGATACAAAATGTTGATTCTACCATCTGTGTGTCATAGGTGAAATTGAGATTTAATCAGACTAGACCTTTTTCCAGTCTTCAGCTGTCCAGTTTTGGTGAGCCTGTGCCAACTGCAGCCTCATCTTTCTGTTCTTAGCTGGCAGGACCGGAACCTGACATGGTCTTCTGCTTTTGTGGCCCATCTGCCTCAATATTCAAAGTGTTGTGCATTCTGTTGTACCAAGTGTTAATGTGAGTTGTTTTCCTTTTCTGTCAGCTTGAACCAGGCTGGCCTTTCTCCTCTGACCTCTCTCATAAACAAAGAAATTCTGTCTATAGAGCTTCCATGGGATATTTCTTGTTTTCCAAATGATTTTGAGTAACCTTTAGAAACCGTTCTACATGAGGAGACCAGCAGTTACAGAGATACTCAAAACATCCTGTCTGACACCAACAATCCTGCCAGGGTTGAAATCACTTACACCACATTTTTATCCCCATGCTGGTGTTTGATGCGAGTATTAACTGAAGCTCCAGGCCAATATCTTCACAATTTTATACTGTCCCATGACTGGCTGACTAGATAACTGTATGGATAAGCAAGTGTACACGTTTTCCTAACATTTTGATCAGTAAGTGTTGTGGAGGACTGCCGGCTTCCCATGCCGGTCCGCACCCCCAGGCCCCCAGGAGGAGCTCTCCCGACAGCAGGATCGTGCACCGAGTTCCAGCAGGGCCTTATGGACTATGTAGTGTTTTTACACAGCCCTGCTGGATACCTTGGGGACCACGAGGAGTCGCTGTAGGGGGGCTCATGGGCTCTTGTGTGCCCTATAACCCGGGAGTACGTCACGGTCATGTGACAGGAAGGATCGACGTGCTCCCGGGTTGAAGAAAAGAACTGTTTGCCCTGACCCGGAAGGAATAAGGAACTGTGGACTGTTGGGACAGAAACACCTCCGGGTCAGGGGCTATAAAAGGACGGTGCCTCAGTCCAGACGCTGAGCTGTGCTGGGAGGTAGAGGAGCAAAGTGTCTGGGCGAGGAGGAGAGTTTATTGTTGGAGAGAATAGTGTTTTGAATGAGTAGTGTGGAGGGTGCTTTGTGCACATTGTTGTTAAACAAAAATAAAGAGTCTTGGACTTTTGCCTGGTGTCTGGAGTTGTACCTGAGGGTTCAAGGGAGCACTAGCGCCTCCTACTGCCACAGTGTATATATAATTGCAGCCAAAGAGGAGTCACTTATTCTGATCCCGCAAGGAGACTAATATTTTATATATTTATAGAAGATATTTTATAAGAGGGGACTATAAGAATCAAAGTCATAAAACCAGAAGAAAATACTCAATGAACTAAAGGAATTCTGAAGGACTTTTAACTTGTGTTTTGTTTGTCCAGTCTCAGATGTTTAATGGATGTGTGCCAAACTTTAAATAGTTGCTTTGACAATGTCTCCCGCTGTGCCTTGCAATGCCTTGTGGAAACATTTCCATGGAAACCAAGGAAATGAAAATGCTAATACAGAGAGAATAGTGTTGCTCATAATAAAACAAAATGGTGTTGTGTAATGATAACAAATAGTAACTTTATTTAGAAAGCTTCCAGAAAGACATACATGCAAACTTTGAATTCTTTGATTAGAAAACCCTTAAATAGACGCATACTGTAGATTGTGGAATAAGGATTACAAATTGCCACAAAAAATTGAAGAGAAAGACAATTCAAAACACCACTGATCAATTCAATTGTCTTACAGTTTCTTAGTGGAGTGTTTGATGATTGCATGTTCATCTTGTATTTGGAGGCCTTTCTTTTAGGCAAAGGTCTGACAGGATTTCTTCTGTCTGTCCATATTTAGGCTTAGATTGCTTTAATAAGGCTATGACAGGCTTTATACTGTATGTTCATGACAATCTCTTGTACACACTTTATATTGACCAATACTATACAGTATACAATATGGATTAGGTTCTATACTACCACCCTAGCACATTTACTGCACCATTTGCCCGTTCTTTGACTATCTGCTTGACCAGCTACATACTTTAACCTTTTTCAGTCAAAATGGATCAGTGCACCTGTTCAAATCATCATTCTTTAAGGGCCCTTTTTTATAAGTATTTTTAAACAAACTCAGGCTCATAATATCAAATGGATCATTACTACTTTTTTTCAGTTCTGGTCATACAGTTTAATATTGCACGGTGGCGCACTGCTAACGATGTTGCCTCGCAGTAAGGAGACCTGGGTTTGCTTCCTGGGTCCTCCTTGCGTGGAGTTTGTATGTTCCCCCCATGTCTGTTTGGGTTTCCTCTGGCTGCTCCGGTTTCCTCCCACCGTCCAAAGACATGCAGGTTAGGTGCATTGGCGATCTTAAATTGTCCCTAGTGTGTGCTTGGTGTGTGGGTGTGTGTGCACTCTGCCCGGGGGTTTGTTTCCTGCCTTGCGCCCTGTTTTGGCTTGGATTGGCTCCAGAAGACCCCCATGACCCTGTAGTTAGGATGTAGTGAGTTGGATAATGGATGGATGGATGGACAGTTCAATATTGGCTCTGTGAGGGTGTGGACATAAGGTTGTTGTGATTGACTGGTGCCAACCAGGTCTGGTTTGTACTTGTGCACAATATTGCTGAGATAGACTGCAGACATCATTACCCTGTATTAGATTAACTGGGGCAAATGAGTGTCCCCAGGCTTCTGGAGCTGTGAGGTAGCAGTGCACATTCTCTCTCTGTGTCTCACTTAATCCTTACCCCATTTTATTTGTGTGGTCACAACTCATACAGGTGGTATACCTTCTCAAAACAGTCAGTAAAGTGAATAAAACAAGATAAAACATTATCTTTAACAATGACACTTTTTAAATTGTTCCTTGTTTTATGCAGTTCTTGCTTTTTATGCATATCGAAGGCAAAAGAGCCATTTCAGCTTATTGCAGACTGGAATAATCACATTTTAACACGGCTTGAAAACTATTCACAATAAGAAAACACGTAGGTAAATATCAAAAATTGAATAAATGATCATTGTGTGCAATTTAAAGGCAATAACAAAAAATTCAAACAATTAAAAAAGAAAAATTATAATTAGCACCACAATAATTCTTACACGTTCAAGGCATATGTAGGGCATTCTGATGGCAGTAACAACATACACACACACACCAACTTTAGGAAACCCGAACAGGACGTTTTATTTATAATCAACAAAACAACACTCCAGATATGACCCAAAACTTTCTGTTGTTTTTGGTCACAGGAAACGCCTGATAAACGCCTTTTCGTCTTAACCGATCTCGTTCTCCTTCACAAGAACAGCCTCTTTCTTTGGGTAATTTAACTAGTATCAGGTTTGCCATTGATCAGAGCTGTAAAGGTGTCTGATATGCACTTGTCTTTAGACTCTTAAAACAAGGGTCAAATGTAAAGTTCAAAGTATTAGTTGGCGCTGCTTTGGGGTTTCCGTGGTGTTTAAACGGATACGGATGCAAATCACCGTATCTCACATTGGCCCATTCGCCTTTCCATCGTCTTCTCTGCTACACCATATATATCTGGAATCTGTCGTACTTTTAAACCGCATAAAAGGTGTTCTATTAACTCCGCTTAAATGTTTAAGTATGGGCGTCCAGGTGAAAAAAACTTCGTTACCTGAACTGGCGTGTAGCTTAGTTCGTTGCTCCGGTCCTTCGATGTACTCAGTATTGGTTGATCGCTCTTCTTCGATGTTCTTTTTGAAATGCGTGATAACATCGACAGAATCCATTTCATCGACAGTAGTAAGCATTTTTCTAATTAATTCTTGAGATATCTCTTTTATCCCCACCTCCCCGACTAACATATTGAATTGGGCATTAACAATTTACAGAAGACGATTCACCAATCAAAACACAGTATTTTCTAAAGCCCACCCTCTCAACTTTGACGAGTATTTCATGATGCGTTTGGAGAAATATGACGGATATAAATCAATCAATCAGTAAATAAATAAAACATATTTCCAGACATATTTATTAATTTATACTCGCATGCTGTATTTATTTATTTAATTTTATCCGAAACATTCCTCCATAGCAGATCGGTCCTGCAGCTTGCACGTCTCACCATTCTCAGTCTTGTCGCCGGACCCGCCTACCCGCTTCAGCAGCCAACCCGCCGCTACGCTATGTTAAAGCGTATGGAAGATACATTGCAAAAGATATAAAGTAAACAATTGGAATTCGTCTAATAATAATAATATAAGATTCAAACATGTATTTTTCACTGTATACGCCCTGAATAAAAAAAGGCTTAAACGGGAACTGAAAGGTTGGGTGTAAACTATTTCATCCGTTGAGCGGAGGCGTGGATTCACCGTCTCCATGGAGACAGAATACGTATTATCTGCTTTGTGTTGTGGGGCAGAAAGAATAAGAGTTCGTTTCATTTAACTTTTCAAGTGCTTTCAAGGTTGTTTAGGGTTATATGTTAAAGAAGACATTATTGGGTAAGTTCACGTTTTCTACGTCTACTAAAACAAGTATTTTAACATTTTTCGAGGTTATGTGTTAATTTTGAAAAACTGCAATGTTTAATACTTTGTTTCTGAGAAAAGCACGGAAAGATCTTGGCTATTCCCTTGAATTTTTAAGGACGCTTGAAACTGAAATTAAATCCATCGGTGTTTATTACCTTTTAGTATGTGTCAGTGCTTTAGTTTATTATTTATGTGCAACGTATTGTTTTCTTCAGATATAGATTTATTATTGCAGTAATATATATATATATATATATATATATATATATATATATATATATATATATATATCTCATCATGTGGTTAACATTCAGCTACGTGAATAAGTATGTTAGAACAATGGAAAGATATAGACGAGAACAGGCCAATTGTCCCTACAAAACACGCCAGTCTGATCTTAACTACTCCAAAAAAACATGCAGAAAAGTTTTGATGTTCCCCAAAAGTCCTATTGTCTAGCACACTATTTGGTAACTTAGTCCACGTGTCTGTAGTTCACCGTGTGAAGAAAAGCTTTGCAATGTTTGTGTGGCCTTTACCCTTAACAAGTTTCCCACTGTGTTCCTGGGGTCTTGTTAAACTCCTTTTAATGTAACAGGCTTGATCCACTGTACTAATTTCCTTTAATAATTTTTAACTTCAGTCATGTCAAATCTTAATATATTTTTGCTTAAACTGAAAAGCCTCAGCTGTTTTAATCTTTACTTGTAACCAATCCCATGTAGTCCTGGAATCCGTCTGTTTACTCTTCTCTTTTTTTAGTGTAGCCTTAAAGATTAAAACTGCTTACAGTGCACCAAATGAGATCTTACCAGTACATTATAAAGCTAGAGCTTAACTTGCTTAGACTTGTAATGTTCAACACATAGTGTTATACAACCCAAATTTTATCGCCTTCTTAATGGCTTCTGAACAATCTGGAAGTTAATCGCAACAAGTCCACAGTAACTCCTAAATCCTTCTCATAAAGAATACCTTAAATTTTCAGACGTTCCATTGTGTATTGTCATATTTTTACTTGCATATATAATACTTAAAATTTACTTACATTAAGTTTCATCTGCTAGAAATCTGCCCAAACCTGCATCCTATTCCAGGTCCCTTTGCAATGATTCAGTTGGTTGTAGATTATCTGCCAATCCTCGTATTTTAGTATCCTCTGCAAACTTAACCAGCTTGTTATTTATATTCCTATCCCAGATATATATATAAAATAGTAGCAGCTCTTTTCAAGTAGTATTTCACCCACCATTACCCCCTGCTTCCTAAGTTTTAGCCAGTTTTGCAACCATCAACATGCTACACCATGATCTCCCACCTTTTTTAGTGTGATGCCCAACCTCTCATGTCACGTTTTATCAAATGCTTTCTGAAAGTCAAAATAAATAATAACATATGTACCCCTCTGATCATATGCCTTTGTTTTTTCCTCAAAGAATTTCAGCATGTTAGTAAAACATGACCTCCCTCAGGTGAACCCACGCTGACTGTTCAGGAAAACTACAGTTCTTGCCATGTGTTGTTCAATCTTTTCCTTAATAATTCCTTCCATTAGTTTACCCATGGTGCAAGTTAAACTTACTGGCCTGTAGTTACTTGGATCTGCCTGATCACTATTTTTATACAATGAGATACTATATGCAGTTTTCCAGTACTCTGCAATTTCAATAGTGTGCAATAAATAAAAATATTTAAGGGTATATGTATGTGTCCGTCTTTCAAAACTATTATCACTGATCTTTCTGGTTCATATAGAAATCAAAGAAAACTTCTTTGTCCGTGTTTTGTAGATAGATTTTGTGTAAAGTGCGATACTTTTGGACGTATGGATTTGTATCCATTATTGTATAATTTCTAAAACGTCTGATCGTTTAACTCTTTTGATTCTATGTTGCATCTCTTCTCAGTGATCATAAATATACACCTGCCCCGAATTGTGGTTTCTTCAAAATTAAACTTGTTGTTGCTTCAATTGTTGCTGGACCACAGATTCTCATAGTGTATGGTCCATTCTTGTGTAAACCTACGTTTTACGCATTGAATGATACAAAAATGCGAAAAGATTATTGTAGTCTTGAATATTTTACCCGTAGTGTTTGTGGATTTCACTTTCCCTAAACATCCAATCTTTTTGGATATGCTTCCTCATTTTGTATAAACACAACTTTTCCTTGATGGCAATATGAATTAGACGATCTACAAGTCTCTCACTTGAACTTCAAAGCCTTACAATATTTACAAACTTATGACATATCACCAATGTCCATATATTTCATCTCTATTCGCCTTTCCGTTATTCCTCCGAGTAACGATTTGTCTTTGTTTGCGCTAATGTGATCTTTACTTTCTTTGTTTTGACACTTTAATTTTTTCTGTTTTCGTATTCTGTATCATGCTGTGTTTCATGCTTAAGTTTTTTTGCATCTTTTGAATTCTACTGTTTTCATTATCTCTTGCCTGCTCTGCATGTGTTTAGCCCCCTTGTTCTTTAACCTCTTTATGACATTTTAATTTTTTTTTTTGTTCTGTCTTTTTTTTTTTCTGACCTCGCTTTGTTCTGCTTTTTTTTCAAAGATATCTGGTCCTTGGTGATTATTTTCCCTTTTTTCGAGTAATAATTTCCATTTGTTTGCACCACTGCGATGTTCACTTTATTTTTTTTGATACTTTCTAATTTTTCTGCTTTCATATTCCTTAAGTTTCTCTACATGTGTATTGCGTCAACGTTTTTGAACATCTTTATGAAGTTCCACTTTGTCTTTTACTGTTTGTCTTTTAATTCTAAGATAGATTGGACGTGCGTTTTTTTCAGTTCCACTTGTTCCAGGCTGATTATTAGTTTCCTTATTGTCTGCATTTGCACCTGGATTATTCATTTTCTTTTTTGCATTTTTTTCTCTCCAACACTTTTGGGTCTCTTTACTCTACACTGCTCTTTCTTCTTTGTTTAGTCATTGACGTTTCATTTATAACGTATTGTCCTTATACGCTTGAAATGTGCTGAGAGCCCTGGATCTGTGTGTGGTCAAAGCATTTACATGAGTGGTGGTTTTTCTCTTCGTGGTCTTATTTGATATTGCTTGTAAGTAGGACGTGTCTTGCAAGAATCTCAAGTTCTACGTCCCTTAAAGACGTTTCTGGGTTAATCTCTTGGCACAAAGTCTCATGTTTATGGTCCCCACGAGACGCACCGTGGCCATTCTCTTTTGTCTCGTTGGTCTTTTAAGTGTCTTCCGTGAACATCATCTCCTAGTCATTCTCTCCCACAGGATTTTTTTTATAATCTAGAGATTAATTTATTTATTCATTCAGCCTTTGTTAAAAATAAAAGAAGCACATTTCCCTTAGAGGACAAATAAAATTCTATCTAGCTATCTAGCTAGCTGAAATAAAGTATATGAGACTTTGAAACATTAATATTATTTGTCAAATGAAGTACCAAATATCCACTGATACACATTTGTATGACAAGTCAATTAAAGAGTCTGACAAACAACAAATGAGATATTAGAACATTTTATTGAATCTGTTCTGACAATTATAGTCTTTTAATTAAAATAATGATTATAATCAGAAAACGTAGTCATTTTAATGTCAGCATAAAACCAGGCTAGTAACCTCTTTGTGAAATAATATCAGCAGTTTTATAAATTCCAGAATACAAACCGATACCACTGGCATGAACTTTCTTACAAGTATCCTTTGTCTCTTAAACTCAACAAATAACTTTCATATTCCTCCTGTTTCCCTGCTTGTCTTTTTTGACAATATTAATGGTCATCCCTTAAAAAAATATATATTCCTGCAGCAATTAATAATATGGTTATAATGTAAAACACTTCAAACAAATTTCCAAAATGTACATTTTCTTTGTTTAAGTTGACTTCTTCAATGGATCTAATACAACATCGGGCACTACAACACACATACACAAATATCTTTTAGTATTGTTTTAAATAGCCTTGAAAATTGTTAGTATCTGTCCTCTATCCAAGCCACCCATTTACAAAAGAGATTTACAGGCTTGGGCCAGAAGACAAAAAATGAGATGGAAAGAAATGCCAGTCTAGTGCTTGCCACACTGACACTCGCTCATACTACTACAGTTTAAAAGTGCCACCCAACCTGATGCCAACTCTTTCAGATGGGTAGTGAAACCTGGAAAATGTATTAATAGACACAGGAAAAAAGTTAAAAGACGTATTCTGACAGTGACCAAGTTGGCGATTGTTGATCTGTGAAGTAGCAGTAAAAATAAAAAAAAAAAGTTTAAAATCCGATAACAAAATATATCAAGAAACCTCAAAAGGTACATAATGATTAATTTAAGAAAACTCCATAGAATAAGATTCTAACACAAGTTTTTCCTTTAACAGTCATGCTAATGTCAGAATTTGTGTGTTTTATTACCTACTTATATTGAAGCTGTCTTATGGAAAACGCAAGCACACAGGTAAATGATTCTTAGCGGTTACAATTTAAATGTATATTTGCAGTATATACTGTTTCCTGAAATACCAAATTAGAAATGAGAGGATGATGAAAAGTTATTTTGCTTAATATACTTTAAACAAACTGATCACAAAATTCCCTAATCAGTTTGACTTTGTTGGTACTCTAGAGTGGCACATATCTTGGAAGAAGTCCAATCAGGTTTATTTGGATTTTAATAAACCTAAATAATAATAATATCTTATATTTATATAGCATTTTCCTGGCTACTCACAGCGATTTTCATAGACCTAGTTTAGACATAGATTTTTTATTTTTCTTTTTAAATTAAAAATGTTCAATAGTGCAGCCTAATTTTTCAGAACAGAAACAGAATTCTAAAGATTAGCACAGGCCATGAAAATGAGCATCTCTGCCAGCAGACAGAACAGAGGGCCATAATAGAAAGGTAAGCAATACTAAAGGGTGCCTTTGAACTTTTAAAAGGCTCCACTGAGGAAATGAGGGCCCCCACCAGTGGATGGGTAAGAATATAGTAGACAAAAAAGTGATATAGAATACTTCCTTCAATCTTTTTAAATAAATTGTGGACAGTTTTGTAATACCAGTATTAATTTAGCAAGCAGAAGACAGGAGGCACACATTTCTACAGCATAGACCAAGCTGTGGAAATTAGTGTCTCCTCTGCTAGAAAGTATTAAGAGACACACTCAATATTAAAGTGCTATAAAAGACTGTCTGATAGGTCTTATTAAAGAAACTGTGCACAGTTTTAACTGCCTGGTGTTCATTTTGTAATAGACCACGGCAGATGAGGAATGCCACAGTCTGCTTACTACAAGTTTTTAAAATACATTTGACGAGTTTTAATTTCCCATGAAAAACGGTGCACATAACTCCTATTGGTTTTATAGAATAATTGCACCTGTTGTGAAAATGAGATCCCTCTCCAATGTACAGGGGTGAAAGGGTGGTTGTGATAGGAAATGTGTGTATTTATTTATTTAGAACTATATTTCATTCCAATGGTTTTGATGACTCATATGGTGGAGGTGAAATTTGAGTTTAACAACAAAGCCTTTCCGTGGATTTTTTCTCCCCTTTTTTATCCCCAGGAAAAACCACCCGTGCAAGTGTTTAACAGCAAGCTATCACTTATAACATGTCAATGGATTGCTACATTTATTTTAACAAGCTGTCTTTCAAATGTCTTTGTAAAGTGTTACTGGGTGTCAAGCAATGTATTATTATTACTGATATTTTACTAAATCATACTATCCATGTTTCTTTGTTGATAAACCCTGTTGAAGAATTTTTTGGTAACAAAACAGTAAACATGCCAAAACGACTGAAAATACAACTGACAACTGGTATTGTTCGATATCATTTTAACAAAGTTTACTGTCCACCGTCAATCACAGAGCACCCTGATAAAACGTCAGTAGTGTTTAATATACCACCTGCAGCCCAAGACCGGAGTTATACTTGACGCGATGCATGCTGCAGCGGACGCTCCTGCTACGCAAGCATTGCAGTGTTCATACTTGCGTGCGTACTTGATGTAAATCTGGAGGAATCCACCAGGTGGCAGTGCAAGATATTATCACCGTGAGAACATGTTCGGCTTCTCTGTGTTGTGAATTGCCTAGAACACCTATTAAATTCTGATGACACCTTACCGCAATATCTCTGAAAAGGATGTTTATTGATTAAATACATCAATCCAGAGATGTGTCCATTCCAGCAACCATTGGGCACGAGTGAGAAACAGTCCCTTGACGAGGCCTCGGCTCATTGCAAGGTGAATACAAGCACTCGCATACACTAGCGTCATTTTAGCGGCACCAAATCTGCATATCTTTGGAAGAAAACCGGAGCACAGTGTGGAATACAAGCAGGAAATACCAGCAACATAACTCCCTGCGAGACAGCAGTGCTATTGCTCCACCACTGTGACACCCCCATGTGTGTAATTATTCCCCCATGTGTGTAATTAAGAGTATACAGTAATCCCTCGCTATATCGCGCTTCGATTTTCGCGGTTTAACTCTATCACGGATTTTAAATGTAAGCATGTCTAAATATATATCACGGATTTTTCGCTGGTTTTGCAGATTTCTGCGGACAATGGGTCTTTTAATTTATGGTACACGCTTCCTCAGTTTGTTTGCCCAGTTGATTTCATACAAGGGACGCTATTGGTAGATGGCTGAGAAGCTACCCAATCAGAGCACGTATTACATATTAAATAAAACTCCTCAATGATATACGCTCGCACATTTCAAAGCTCTAACAGCCCGTATTGATTTTTGATTGTTTGCTTTTCTCTGCGCCTGGCCTGACGGAGGGGGTGTGAGCAGAGGGGCTGTTTGCACAGAGGCTGTTTGCTTAGAAGATACTGACGCTCCTCTAAAAAAATCTTAAAAAGACTACCTTAATATTGATCCCTTCACTGCGGCGGCTTTATCACGGTGCTTCAACACTTAAAAGCACAACGGCCCTATTGATTTTTGTGTACTTTTCTCTGTCTCTGACATTCTCTGCCCCTGACGTTTACTTCTTTAAAGAGAAGATATGTTTGCATTCTTTTAATTGTGAGAAAGAACTGTCATCTCTGTCTTGTCATGGAGCACAGTTTAAACTTTTGGCTAAAGGGTGTTATTTCATGTCTAGAGGGCTCTAATAATGTTAAAATCGTATTTAGAAAGTCGTAAACAGGTTTTCCATGCTCTAACTGTGAAAATATTTATAAATAAAGATTTATAAATAAAGCATCCTACTTTGTGGAAATTCATTTATCTGTCTGGAGCGGATTAACCGCGATAAACAAGGGTTTACTGTATAACTGTGCAGAGAATATTTATAAACAGTGTGGGAGAGTTTCTAAGGGCTTAAAATATATAAAAATAACCATACAAACGTATGATTTCTACTTCGCGGATTTTCACCTTTCGCGGGGGGGTCTGGAACGCAACCCCCGCGATCGAGGAGGGATTACTATACATTATTTAAACGAAATTATATGTAAAATGTAACATACACACTTTAATGCATTTCATCATGAAAGTGATATCAAGTATAAATCTAAAGATTCTAAATGTGCAGAGAGTTGGAATATCATACATTTAATTTGTTCTGTGTGGCGATCTATTGCTGCTTTCCGCTGCTGTCAAGTCCAAGAAGCTCTTAGCGATTAAAAACTGGGATGACGTTTACGACGGTCTGCTTTAATGATAAAGTAAACTACGAGGTTAAAGTGGACATTTCAAGATTTACGCCGAAATTTCCACTTTAATCACAAAATACACGTTTTCACCGTATTTTTTTCTCAGTGGCTCAAATATAACGCTATACATTATGTTGCTGTTGTTAAGTTGCAAAAATAAAAAAAGACGACACAAGATGGTATGTGAGACTTTTAAAATGTATCGTGTCATTACGTTCGGGAACTATCTACATGTGACAGAAAGCCTCTTTGCAGATCCTACAGGATGAATGCTTCGATCGTAATGACAAGATACATTTTAAAAGTACTGACCCCTACTCTCTTTTCTGTTTCTTTTTCCGGTTTCTACTCAAAGCTTCATGATGCTCCAACAATGATGGACGGATTAAAAGGCAGAAGTCTATGTGACCATCATCATCATCAAGCCCTTCCGTGAGAATCCTAAATCCAAAGAGGACTGTTTCATTTATGTTAGGTAGAATGCCCAGAGGGGACTGGGCGGTCTCATGGTCTGGAATCCCTACAGATTTTATTTTTTCTCCAGCCGTCTGGAGTTTTTTTGTTTTTCCTGTCCCCCTTGGCCATTGAACCTTACTCTTATTCAATGTTAATTAATGTTGATTTATTTTGTTTTATAATTGTGTCTTTCATTTTTCTATTCTTTTAATATGTAAAGCACTTTGAGCTACTGTTTGTATGAAAATGTGCTATATAAATAAATGTTGTTGTTGTTGTTGTACAATCGGGAATATGCGACGCTTGAATATTAAAGCACCACGAATGCATCTGTATGTCGGCATTTTGCTTCACCACATTGAACCATTCATCAAACAGCAAAGCGCTCACATCAATCCCTGAAGGATCTCCATAGAGGCTTGCTGTCACATGTAGATTGTAAACAGAGACTCTGACGTCACGTTCCGACTTTTAGCACATTAGCCCCGACTTTTGCTGGTACTGCAACTCGCGCACGCGTTAATTTCTGAGGACCTGCTCAGAGGACGCGTGAAATGAACGCTGGGAACGCATGGCAGCCATGATGCGGGAGCGTATGCGTACGCGTTCTGAGTGTGAAGTATAAAACGCCCTTAGAACGCAGAAATCAGGACATCGCTGCGCGTGCATGTTTACTAACAGATATAACAGCATTTTGCATGGATCATGCGTTAGAACAAAAGACAAGCGGCGCGCAAAGGCACGCGAACAAGAGGAGTTTAATAGCAATCAGTGGCGGCTCGCGTATAGGCACTGTGGAACTGCAGCACCCCCTATTTCCACTTGATATTATCGATAACATTTAATATAATGAGTCCTTTTTTCTTTAATTCTTTCTTTATACTTGTACAATATATAATCCTTAAGCTTAATGTCAGTAGTCATCCCCCAGTTTATGAAGAAGATACAAAAATCTTTGTATGGAACTGTGCGCTTCAAAGTCATCTCCAATAGAGTCAAGCTGCGTGGTGTTTGGCTGTTGTGCTCATACACACATAGGAAGCTTCATGCGAGGCTGTGAGGGAGACTGCTTCCGGAAACGTACTTGCAGTCCAAAGCACTCATATATTAAAGTGAATTTCCCTATAAGAAATAATAGAAAGATGATTCGTTCAACAACCCAAAACTATTCATATAAAAATGATTAATAGAAAATATAAAGTAAAAATACATAAAACAAATTAACCTGCACTTTACCTTTGGAAAAAAATCATGGCTGGTGTGAGTGAGTTTCTAAATTCTTGTGGGATTCCACCCAACGGGACGACATGCGGAAGAACGTCTTAAAGCAATCGCAGTCTCCCAGCGCTGTAGCTGTTCACGGTAAAAAGCGAATCCAGAAAGATCGCGGACGTGCTATAAGCGCCTGCTGTCAGTGGGTGATACAAGGAACATTATAAACGCGCAGGGCATAGTACTACTTGGCCACGACCATGCCTGACTGCTGTGTCTGTGAATAGGAGAGTGGCAAATCCTGCTACAATAAATAACTGCGCTGTTGCTGTTTCAAGCTGAATAAAACTGGTGGTGCAAGACAGGGACTCGTATGTCACAGCACACACACACACACACACACACGGGCACGCACGCACGCACACAGTCACAATACTGTAGTAAACAGTATACGTAAGGATTTTGACTATATGAGTGAGGCACACTGACTCAAAAGGAGAATAGGAGACGATTGCCCACAATCCCGCAGCAAGAAAGAGAAGAACCTTCAGCTCAGTGGTGATTACATGACGCTCGGCAGACAAAGCATATACATACATACTACTTGTATTGGAAGACGTTGCTCGTTTATCAATTGAAAATGTATTAAAAATTTTAGCTCGTCTTGCAAAACACTTGCAAACTGAAGTTCCTGTGTGTGTATATATATATATATATATATATTTATATATACAATACAATACAATACAATACAATACAATACACACACACACACTCACCTAAAGGATTATTAGGAACACCTGTTCAATTTCTCATTGATGCAATTATCTAATCAACCAATCACATGGCAGTTGCTTCAATGCATTTAGGGGTGTGGTCCTGGTCAAGACAATCTCCT
Organism: Polypterus senegalus; assembly: GCF_016835505.1. Taxonomy (NCBI): domain Eukaryota; kingdom Metazoa; phylum Chordata; class Cladistia; order Polypteriformes; family Polypteridae; genus Polypterus; species Polypterus senegalus. The sequence goes on from NC_053168.1 coordinate 94,155,939, forward strand.
GAACTCCAAACTTAATGTCAGAATGGGAAAGAAAGGTGATTTAAGCAATTTTGAGCGTGGCATGGTTGTTGGTGCCAGACGGGCCGGTCTGAGTATTTCACAATCTGCTCAGTTACTGGGATTTTCACGCACAACCATTTCTAGGGTTTACAAAGAATGGTGTAAAAAGGGAAAAACATCTAGTATGCGGCAGTCCTGTGGGTGAAAATGCCTTGTTGATGCTAGAGGTCAGAGGAGAATGGGCCGACTGATTCAAGCTGATAGAAGAGCAACTTTGAAATAACCACTCGTTACAACCGAGGTATGCAGCAAAGCATTTGTGAAGCTACAACACGCACAACCTTGAGGCGGATCGGCTACAACAGCAGAAGACCCCACCGGGTACCACTCATCTCCACTACAAATAGGAAAAAGAGGCTACAATTTGCACGAGCTCACCAAAATTGGACAGTTGAAGACTGGAAAAATGTTGCCTGGTCTGATGTGAGTCTCAATTTCTGTTGAGACATTCAAATGGTAGAGTCAGAATTTGGCGTAAACAGAATGAGAACATGGATCCATCATGCCTTGTTACCACTGTGCAGGCTGGTGGTGGTGGTGTAATGGTGTGGGGGATGTTTTCTTGGCACACTTTAGGCCCCTTAGTGCCAATTGGGCATCGTTTAAAGGCATTTCTTGTGGCTACAGGAGTTATCTATCTGCAATGCAGCGGCTCTTTATACTGTATTTCTGCATATTAAGATGGTTTTTTATAACCATAAATTAGTTTTTGATGGGTGGGTTGATTCAGACGGAGCACTACTGAAGGCCTAGGTGTCAGATGCACGGTCCGCCGTTGGATCAGATGATACGTAAATTTGATGAACATTACTACCTGAAAATAAACAAAACTGTAGAGAGGTTCAGATTCTACTTCTCCCAGTGCGTTTCTCTAAATCCTCCGTGTGGGAACATTATCATAAGGTTTAACAATCTTATTGTTACACCTTCTACGTGCACTGAACCGTCCTTATTACGAAGTTTTCTTTGCTTTACCGCTGGCTGCTTCTTTCCATTCACGATTTGCGTAGTGAACACTTCGATGAATGAAACCTGTTATCTTTACAACGGTTGACAAACACGGAATGTAACTTTATAACAACATATCCTCCAAATACGAACCTAATTGAAAGAAATAATGATAATCAAATCCTTGATGACAGCAACACTCATAACAGTGACAAAACAATTCCATTGACAATCAGGTTATGTTATTTTTAAAATGTTTCCTTTTCTTTTTCATAACTTCTTTAACACACTACTTCTCCGCTGTGAAGCGCGGGTATTTTGCTAGTGTGTATATATATATTTGTCAGAGGTGGCTAGGGTGGCGACTTGGCTGGGACGCCCAGGAGGACCGGAGGAGGGCTTGCGCCTTCCCCAGACCATCTGGGGGCGACTGCTCTGGTTTCTTTGGGGGCCACGGGTACAGAGCTTTGAAGCTCCACCTTCTAGGGGCCCATGGTCACCGCCAGGGGGCGCCACCATGCCTCTGGAGCCCTGGACTTCAGCACTTCCGCCACACCAGGAAGTGCTGGGGGGAAGAGGAGCAGGGACACCTGGAGTGCTTCCGGGGATACAGCCGTCACTTCCGCCACATGGGGGCGTGTCGGTGGGAGATTGCCGGTGAGCACCTGGAGCATATCCGGGTGTGGATAAAAGAGGCCGCCTCCCTTCATTCGGGCCAAAAGTCGGGTGGAAGTGGACTGAGCTTGCTGGAGGAGGCAGGAGGCTGGCCTGAAGAGGAGAGTGAAGGCATTGTGTGGCCAGGACTTTGGGGGCTTGTGGGGTTTGTGTGGCACTTAAAGACTTGTATATAAAGTGGTGTGAAAAACTATTTGCCCCTTCCTGATTTCTTATTCTTTTGCATGTTTGTCACACGAAATGCTTCTGATCATCAAACACATTTAACCATTAGTCAAATATAACACAAGTAAACCCAAAATGCAGTTTTTAAATGATGATTTTTATTATTTAGGGAGAAAAAAAATCCAAACCTACATGGCCCTGTGTGAAAAAGTAATTGCCCCCTTGTTAAAAATAACCTAACTGTGGTGTATCACACCTGAGATCAATTTCGTTAGCCACCCCAGGCCTGATTACTGCCACACCTGTTTCAATCAAGAAATCACTTAAATAGGAGCTGCCTGACACAGAGAAGTAGACCAAAAGCACCTCAAAAGCTAGACATCATGCCAAGATCCAAAGAAATTCAGGAACAAATGAGAACAGAAGTAATTGAGATCTATCAGTCTGGTAAAGGTTATAAAGCCATTTCTAAAGCTTTGGGACTCCAGCGAACCACAGTGAGAGCCATTATCCACAAATGGCAAAAACATGGAACAGTGGTGAACCTTCCCAGGAGTGGCCGGCCGACCAAAATTACCCCAAGAGCGCAGAGGCGACTCATCCGAGAGGTCACAAAGACCCCAGGACAACATCTAAAGAACTGCAGGCCTCACTTGCCTCAATTAAGGTCAGTGTTCACGACTCCACCATAAGAAAGAGACTGGACAAAAACGGCCTGCATGGCAGATTTCCAAAACGCAAACCGCTGTTAAGCAAAAAGAACATTAGGGCTCGTCTAAATTTTGCTAAGAAACATCTCAATGATTGCCAAGACTTTTGGGCAAATACCTTGTGGACTGATGAGACAAAAGTTGAACTTTTTGGAAGGCAAATGTCCCGTTACATCTGGCGTAAAAGGAACACAGCATTTCAGAAAAGAACATCATACCAACAGTAAAATATGGTGGTGGTAGTGTGATGGTCTGGGGTTGTTTTGCTGCTTCAGGACCTGGAAGGCTTGCTGTGATAGATGGAACCATGAATTCTACTGTCTACCAAAAAATCCTGAAGGAGAATGTCCGGCCATCTGTTCATCAACTCAAGCTGAAGCAATCTTGGGTGCTGCAACAGGACAATGACCCAAAACACACCAGCAAATCCACCTCTGAATGGCTGAAGAAAACAAAATGAAGACTTTGGGTGGCCTAGTCAAAGTCCTGACCTGAATCCATTTGAGATGCTATGGCATGACCTTAAAAAAGACGGTTCATGCTAGAAAACCCTCAAATAAAGCTGAATTACAACAAATTTGCAAAGATGACTGGGCCAAAATTCCTCCAGACGCTGTAAAAGACTCATTGCAAGTTATATAAGCGCTTGATTGCAGTTATTGCTGCTAAGGGTGGCCCAACCAGTTATTTGGTTCAGGGGCAATTACTTTTTCACACAGGGCCATGTAGGTTTGGATTTTTTTTTCTCCCTAAATAATAAAAACCATCATTTAAAAACTGCATTTTGTGTTTACTTGTGTTATATTTGACTAATGGTTAAATGTGTTTGATGATCAGAAACATTTTGTGTGACAAACATGCAAAAGAATAAGAAATCAGGAAGGGGGCAAATAGTTTTTCACACCACTGTAATAGTGTAAATAAACGTGTGTTGGGTGAAATGTACGTGTCTGTCTGCCTGTCTGTGTCTGGGCCAGCCTCCACTATATATATATATATATATATATATATATATATATATATATATATATATATATATATATATATATATATAATATATATAATATATATATATATATATATATATATAATATATATATATATATATATAATATATATATATATATATATATATATATATATATATATATATATATAATATATATATATATATATATATATATAGCTCCCATTATTAAGTGACATGACCCATTGGGTCTGGTGGACTGACCCGAGAGGTTGTGAAGAGAGAGCATCAGCGTTGGCCTGTAGGTTACCCCAGCGATAAGTGACTGTAAACTTATACGGCTGAAGGTCCAAAAACCACCTGGTGACTCAGGGGTTCGACTCTTTGTGAACAGCCATCCACTGAAGGGCGGGGGCGGTATGGTCTGTCACCAGGGTGAACTCGCAACCCAACAGGTAGTACCTCTGGTGAGTCACCGCCCACTTAATAGCCAAAGCCTCCCGCTCCATGGCTGCATACCTTGTTTCCCGGTCCAGCAGTTTCCAGGTCAGGTAGATCACGAGGTGTTTGACACTGTCGATGCTTTGGCTCAGCACGACGCCTAGTTCTGCTGCATTATCCCATACCACAAATAAAGGGGCCCGTTTCTTTGTTAAATTTGTCAAGGGTGCGGCCCTCTCAGAGAATCAAGGTATGAACTGACAGTAGTAACTCGCTAGCCCCAAGAAAGCTTGTGCCTGTCTCTTGGTTATTGGACGGGGCCATTCAAGGATGTCTTTCAATTTAGAGCATTGCGGTTTCACCAGTCCTCCCCCACCAGGTAGCCTAAATATTTGGCCTCATTAAATCCGAAGAAACTTTTTCGTGGATTAATGCAGAGGCTTGCCTACGCTAGCATTAAGAGGACAGGGTAAACCTGCAAGATATGTTCCTCCCAGGTACCAGGTAGGTGGCAGAATAGGACTGGTGGGGCTTTAGCACTCTGTCTACTAGATGTTGATGGTTGCTGGTGCCCTGTGCAGCCCAAATGGGAGAACCTTATATTGCCATTGCCCGCTAGAGGTACTGAAGGCTGTTTTCTCTTTAGCAGATGCCGTTAAGGGAATTGGCTGGTATCCCTTTGTCATGTCAAGAGTAGTCCAGTAATGAGCCGTACCCAGGTGCTCAATGAGCTCATCCACACAGGGCATGGGGTAGGCATCAAATTTGGAGACCTGATTAAGATGTCTAAAGTCATTACAGTATCTCCACGAGCTGTCCTGCTTGGAAATGAGGACGATGGGACTGGACCACGGGCTGCAACTCTCTTCTATGATGTCCATATCCAGCATCCGTTGGATTTCCAGTTCCACCTCCACACGTTTTGCCTCCAGGAGGCAGTAGGGCCGTTTCCTAACTACCACCCCAGGGTCTGTCACTATATCATGTTCAATCAGTGAGGTGCGGCTTGGCGTCTCACTGACCACTTCCAGGACAGACAGGGTCGCATTTTTTAGCTCCTTTTGGTGATGGGACATCAAATTTAGGCCGAAGTTAAGGATCTATTTTCTTGAGAAAAGGGAGAGGGTCGTTTCGGTGCGAGGGCGGTCCTCCCAATCCCTCCACAGTTTCAATAAGTTCACGCGATAAACCCTCTCGCACTGCCGACAGTTCAGCTGCTTCACCAAATAGTCAACGAGCCCTTTCTCTCCTTAATCTTGTACGGGCCCTGCCAATGGGCTAACCATTTTGAATGGGAAGTGGGCACGAGCACCATCACCCAGTCCCCCAGCTGGAATTCCCGGAGGGACATGTTCCAGTTGTAATTCCACGCCTGCACTGCTTCTTAAACTCGTCACATGTTCTTTTAGGAGGGGTCGAATTTTATCTAGTCTATCGCGCAGTTGCTCGATGTACTCCAAAACATTGGTGGAAGGCCTCCCCTTCCCAACCTTCTTTGAGAACGTCCAAAATGCCCAGGGGTTGGCAGCTGTATAGAAGTTTAAAAGGGGAAAAATGCCCGTGGAGGCTTGTGGCACCTCCCAGTAGGCAAAAAGCACAAGGGGTAAAAGTTGGTCCCAGTTCCTGCCGTCCATGCTGACTACCTTGCGGAGCATCTGTTTAAGCGTCTGGTTAAAATGATCTACCAATCCATCTGTCTGAGGGTGGTAAACAGATGTCTTTTAGATGCTTAATACAGAGTAATTTGGCAATCTCCTTGAACGTATCCGAAGTAAAGGGAGTACCTGTCAAAAGGCAGGGCCTGTTAAAGCCCATTGCGGCACTTCCTGTGTGATTTTGGGCTATACAAAAATAAACTGTATTGTATTGTATTGTATTGTACCTTGGTCCGTAAGGACTTCCTTAGGTATTCTCTCTCTATGGGGGGTGGTGGGGGGAGACCATTGACACCTTGCACAAGGAGGGCAAGACACAAAAGGTCATTGCTAAAGTGGCTGGCTGTTCACAGAGCTCTGTGTCCAAGCACATTAATAGAGAGGCGAAGGGAAGGACAAGATGTGGTAGAAGAAAGTGTACAAGCAATAGAGATAACCACACCCTGGAGAGGATTGTGAAACAAAACCCATTCAAAACTGTGGGGGAGATTCACAAAAGGTGGACTGCAGCTGGAGTCAGTGCTTCAAGAACCACCAAGCACAGACTTATGCAAGACATGGGTTTCAGCTGTCGCATTCATTGTGTCAAGCCACTCTTGAACAAGAGAAAGCGTAAGAAGCATCTCGCCTGGGCTAAAGACAAAACTGCTGCTGAGTGGTCCAAAGTTATGTTCTCTGATGAAAGTAAATTTTGCATTTCCTTTAAAAATCAAGGTCCCAGAGTCTGGAGGAAGAGAGGAGAGGCACAGAATCCACGTTGCTTGAGGTCCAGTGTAAAGTTTCCACTGTCAGTGATGGTTTGTGGTGCCATGTCCGTTGTGTTTTCTGAGGTCCAAGGTCAACGCAGCCGTCTACCAGGAAGTTGTAGAGCACTTCATGCTTCCTGCTGCTGACGAACTTTATGGAGATTTAGATTTCATTTTCCAACAGGACCTGGCACCTGCACAAAGTGCCAAAACTACCCGTACCTGGTTTAAGGACCATGCTATCCCTGTTCTTGATTGGCCAGCAAACTCACCTGACCTTAACCCCATAGAAAATCTATCGGGTGTTGTGAAGAGGAAGATGCAATACGCCAGACCCAACAATTCAGAAGAGCTGAAGGCCACTATCAGAGCAACATGGGTTCTCATAACACCTGAGCAGTACCACAGACTGATCGACTCCATGTCACGCCGCATTGCTGCAGTAATCCAGGCCAAAGGAGCCCCAACTAAATATTGAGTGCTGTACTTGCTCATACTTTTCATGTTAATACCTTTCAGTTGGCCAACATTTCTAAAAATCCTTTTTTGCATTGGTCTTAATTGATATTCTAATTTTCCGAGATACTGAATTTGGGACTTTCATTAGTTGTCAGTTATAATATTTAAAATTAAAAGAAATAAACATTTGAAATACATCAGTCTGTGTAATGAATGAATTTGATATACAAGTTTCACTTTTTGAATGGAACTACTGAAATAAATCAACTTTGTCATGATATTCTAATTTTATGACCGGCACCTGTATATATCTATATATATCTATATATAGAGCCTTATTCCTTACAGCTTACGTACAAAAGTTAAGCAGGTTTAATTTCGAAATTCTACACGTAACGGTCGACAACATCCGCCATGTTGAACTTTCTTATTTATGGCCCCATCTTCACGAAATTTGGTAGGCGGCTTCCCTGCGCTAACGAAACCGATGTACTTACTTATTTTCGATGGTATGACGCCACTTTCGGCCGCCATATTGAACTTTCCAACGTCACCAATTTTCAAACTTCCCGTGTAGGTAGAAGGCTGACCCCATCTTCACGAAATTTGGTAGGTGGCTTCCCTGCGCTAACCAAAACTGATGTACGTACTTATTTCTGTGGTATGACATCACTGTCGGCCGCCATATTGAACTTTCCAATGTCACTAATTCTCCAACTTCCAGTGTAGGTAGAAGGCTGAAATTTGGCAGGCTCATTCCTTACAGCTTACTTACAACAGTTAAGCAGGTTTCCTTTCGAAATTCTACGCGTAACGGTCAACAATGTCCTTTCGTACTTTCGTATTTACGGCCCCATCTTCACGAAATTTGGTAGGTGGCTTCCCTGAGCTAACCGAAACCAGTGTATGTACTTATTTCGGTGGTATGATGCCACTGTCGGCTGCCATATTGAACTTTTTAACAGTCTTTGTTACTTATAGGCCCATCTTCAAGAAATTTGGAACACGGGTTCCAAACACTAACTGAATCCTACTTACCTACATATATACGTCCATAGCCTGCACCTCGGTCACCGTGTGAGGTGGCATTGGGTCCCCCATCCCAATGCCTCCCACGTTGTTGGCTGCCTGCCTATATAAGGCCGTCCGTCACTCCGGTCTCTACATTCTCTTCCTTGCTTCGCCACGGGATTCACATCTCCCTACTTATAACTACAGCCTTTTTGTTTAATCCACGGCTTCTCCGCTGTTTTATTGTTTGTTTATTACAATTATAGTTATTGTATAGGTATTTTACACTTACTTTACATTGCTTGGGTACCCATTTCCTTTATCATTCCAACCCCATTTACCATGTCTATCGAGATGATCACTATCGATCAAAGAACTGTCACTTACCGAGTGGTTTCCATGCCTGGAGATAGCACCTACCTTTTCCATTCTCTTTGTTACATATTGCACGGCCATATCAGGCTCACTCTTGATATCCGGAGGAACATTGTGTCTTATGTATTGAATGACTGGGACAGGTTCAAGGTGTGGACTGATGACAGTACAGGAGATAATTCTACTAAACAGGAGCACTATAAGAGTGAAATGCTTAAGCCCTTCACCTATGTTCTGCATGTGAGTTGATGGCTACCGCTGAATTGTTCGGTTGTCGCTTTCAAGTGTACCGAAATGGCCAAATATTTTACAACTTTTGACAACCGCCAATGCCTCTTAAACATCTTAGATTGACAGGTGACGATTTCAGTAGTGGACACTTTGATGTTTATGAATGTTTAAACTCTGAAATGTTGGATGTGAAGTTAACGATGAAACTGGTTGTGTGCTTACAACGCTTGACAGATGCCAAATGTCACTTTAACACAACAAATCCTGCAAATACTGTCGTAATTGAAACAAATCATGAAACTCAAAATGATTATGACAGCAGCAATCCAAGCTGTGAGATTTGAGACAAGATTACTGTTCACATGGCCAACTGTTCGTTGCATGCTCAAGAGTAAGCTCAGTGCACAGCTTGGTCATGTTACAACCGGAGGGCCGAACTGACAACATGGTATACAAAGAGATCCTTAACAAATAATTATTGGCATATTTTCCCTCAGTTTAAAAAGGTTTAATTTTCTTCTTAATAAAAATTTTAATACAATTCTTTGCCGATGCGAATCGCGGGTATTTTGCTAGTGTATATATATATATATATATATCACAGTGATACCTTGTTTGTTTAATTCATTCCGTGACTGAGCTCGTAAGTCAAAATACTTGTATCTCAAATCGATTTTCCCCATTGAAATGAGATTAATTCGTGCCAGCCCCCAAAAAACCACCTCAATTTTTTGTTAAATGTTTTCAACATAAGAAAAATGTATTTATAATGAACAAATATTATATACAAACAAAATAAAACCTAATACATAAAAGAGAATCTAAAGAAATAAACAGATGTTGGTGATTAGTGTTGTAATGTTTTTTTCTTTCACTTCACTTTTGCTTAACTTAATTTTCTTCTTCAGTAGTTTTTTTCTTTTTAGCCACGCTTTTGTCACTTTCATTCGCAGTGCTTTTCAATAGAAACCTGTCCAAGGAGCTTTGTTTCTTCCTCCCCTTTTTAGAATGTTTCTGAAAGGAGTTTGGCAATTTTCATTAAATAGATCCGCTGCATGACCAGTTGTAACTTTTTCAGGGTGTTTCTTTTCAATAAAGTCCGAAACTTTTTCCCACATTGCCAACACTTCTTTTATCTCACTTGAAGAGATAACCTCCTTGTGATACCGATCTCCTGCAGAACCTCTGTATGTTGCTGCGTCTGTAGTTCAGTCAACTCCTCCGTTGTCAGTTCCTCGGAATGTGCGGCGACAAGCTCTTTGATGGTTCGTATTTCGAATTTTGGCTCATAACTCGAGGCAAAAAATGTTCTTAGTGTTGGCTCATATCTCAAAAAACTTGTATGTTGGGGCACTCGTACCTCAAGGTACCACTGTGTGTGTGTGTGTGTGTGTGTTTATATTAGTTATATTTTTTAATGACTTCCAAAAGCAAATATGGTATTTAATTATAGGTGTAATAAAGTATTTAAACAGTGTGTACACAGCTGTTTCATGTTTGATTTTTTTTTTATTTTTTTTTTTTATTATTATTCAGTTTATATGCTCGGTTTTTAAAACTGAATTCAGACTACAAATTTGAGTTGTTTAAAAGTGTTTTTTGTTTGGTTGAATGTATGAATTCTTTCTAATTTTTGTTCTAGTTTTTTTCTAACTATTTATGGCCGAAATTATCGGCACCCCTGGAACTTTCCCAGAAAATGCACCATTTCTCCCAGAAATTTGTTGCTATTACAAATGTTGTGGTATACACATATTTATTTCCTTTATGTACATTGGAAAAACACAAAAAAACCAGAGAAATAAACCAAATCTGACACCATTTCACACAAAACTCAAAAACCAGGCTGGACAAAATTATTGGCACCCTTAACTTAATATTTGGTTGCATGCCCTTTGGAAAAAATAACTGAAATCAAGCGCTTCCTGTAACCACCAACAAGCTTGTTACACCTCTCAACCGGAATTTCTGACCACTCTTCTTTTGCAAACTGCTCAAGGTCTCTCAGATTTGAAGGGCGCCTTCTCCCAACAGCAATTTTGAGATCTCTCCATAAGTGTTCAATCAGATTTAGATCCGGACTCATTGCTGGCCAGTTCAGAACTCTCCAGCGCTTTGTCTTCAACCATTTCTGGGTGCTTTTAGAGGTATGTTTGGGGTCATTGTCCTTCTGGAACACCAATGACCTCTGACGTAGACCCAGCTTTCTGACACTGGGCCCTACATTGCGCCCCAATGTCTTTTGGTAGTCTTCAGATTTCATGATGCCTTGCATATAGTCAAGGCATCCAGTGCCAGAGGCAGCAAAACATCCCCAAAACATCTTAGAACCTCCACCATGTTTGACTGTAGGTATTCTTTTCTTCGTAGGCCTCATTCCGTTTTCTGTAAACAGTAGAATGATTAGCTTTACCAAAAAGCACTACCTTGTTCTCATCTGTCCACAAGACATTCTCCCAGAAGGATTTTGGTTTCCTCAGGTACATTTTGGGAAACTCCAGTGTGGCTTTTTTATGTTTCTGTGTCAGCAGTGGGGTCCTCCTGGCTCTCCTGCCATAGCGTTTCATTTCATTCAAATGTCGACGGATAGTTCGAGCTGACACTGTTGCACCCTGAGTCTGCAGAACAGTGTGAATATTTTTTGAAGTTGATTGGGACTGTTTATCCATCATTCGGACTACCGTTTATTGCAGTCTTTTATCAATTTTTCTCTTCCTTCCACGTCCAGGGAGATTAGCTACAGTGCCATGTGTTGTGAACTTCTTGATTATGTTGCACACAGTGGACAAAGGAACATGAACATCTCTGGAGATGGACTTGTATCCTTGAGATTGTTGATATTTTTCGACAGTTTTTGTTTTCGAGTCCTCCGACAATTCTCTGCTCTTCTTTCTGTTCTCCATGCTTAGTGTGGCACACTCAGACACACAACACAAAGGTTGAGTCAACTTTTCTCCATATTAACTGGCTTCAGGTGTGATTGCTATATTGCCAGCACCTGTTTCTTGCCACAGGTGAGTTCAAATGAGCATCATATGCTTGAAATAAAACGATTTACTGACAATTTTGAAAAGGTGCCAATAATTTTGTCCGGCCCATTTTTGGAGTTCTGTGTGACAGATGTCAGATCTGGCTTTTTTTCTCTGTTTTTTTGTGTTGTTCCAATGGCCATAAAGGAAATAAACATATGTATACCAAAACATTTGTAATTGCAACAGTTTTCTTGGAGAAATGGTGCATTTTCTGGAAAAATTCCAGGGGTGCCTATAATTTTGACCATGACTGTATTTGTTATATAAGCCAGGAAGGAAAGAGGTGGTTAATGCATTTTACATTTCACAGATGTTTTGAATATAGAAAGATTGCATGGAAAGTTTTTCATAGAAAAAATAACCTTCAGATTTATTAATTAATTTGTTTTTGCTAAAAAAATAATTTCCTTTCATGTTCATATTTTCACAGGATCAGGATTAGCAAATACAGAGATGGAAGTAACTATACCCTGTAGGAGATCATCACCACCATTTACTGACTTATCTAGAAATGTGCTATTTGTGTCACACCTATGTTTCTGTACTATTAACATGTATTGTAATTTACTATTTATTATGGCTTTATTATGGGCTGAATCAGTGCTTGGGGACATCAGACTTCAGACTAACTCTCAAAACCTCAGGTCACATAGCCCAAGACTGCCATAGGAAGCTGATTGCCAGGGTCCTTAACATTTCAGGTGCACGCTAAACAGAAGGGGTTCTGGTGCTTTTGGTGTGTACAACAGGGGCTGAATACCAGTGCCCCCCTGGGCCTTTGGGTACATACACTGTGAGCAGAAAAACAGTGCCCACAGGTTCCCCTGCATGCGTAACTTTGGCTCAACACCATGGTTAAAGGCTCCCTCAGTACAATACAGCTTTTCTTCTGGTTGACATGTTGTAATATGCTGTGACATGGTATAGTACCCTCTAATAAGTCAGCTCATTCTGTAGAACAGAAAACTTTTTTGAGTTTTAGTTTTCGGTATTAACATCAAAGGACATCACAGTACAGACACAGTAATGATCATTCATTATTAGCACATGAAATGTATTTCACATTCTTTCATTGAACTATATTAAGTTTGTAATGTTAATACAAATAGGAAATATCAATAGAGGGAAAGAGTCAAAATTTTGTAAACCTTGAAACATCTTGCAGCATTTTACTTTCCAAAATTTTTTCTCCCTGCAGATTTTAAAAATCTTCCTTCATGGTTCGGTTTAAACTTCACATGTCACTCCAGGGTTTTAAAAGTGGTGTTCATGGCTTTTTGAACTACATAAGTTACCTTAGAGTTTTAAAAAGGGCTTTGCTTGGCAGCCTAGGGTTTCAGACCCTGCTTTGTAGTCCATGGTGAAACTAACTGGTTCACAGTTTGGTTGAACTATGCATGTCACTCCAGTGTTTCAAAATCTGCTTTGCATTTCATTTCAACTGAGTATTTAACCCCAGGGTGTCAAAGCCTGGTCCATTGAGCTTCGTTTCATCTGTTCTTGGCAAACCAGAATATTGAAATTTGAGATGACAGGCATATTTGAAATCCAGGTGCAATTTCATAACATCTGCGTATCAAATGCTTTATGAAATAGTCAGCAATAAAATAAACTCTTCTAGAGAGTGATAACATTTTTGTGGCAACAAAGCTGCAAAAACTGAATTATATAAAGGTTAGAAAGAAATTAGTATTGCCACAAACAACACCTTGAGTAATACAAAATAAGACACCTTGTTCACCATAAAGCATAGCTTTTAACCATAAAAATTCCCCTATTATTTCTTGTTATTATTTTCACTGCTACTAACACTAGATTCATTATTATTTTTATTAGTAATATAAAGTAAATTTGTGTCTTGTTTCTTGTGAATGAGAATGAGGAAGAGTTGACTGTCAGTTTCTGTTGTGGTTATGGCTAACGATCGTAACAATTCATAGATTACTGTTTTGGGTTTGAATTTCTGTTTATATAAAATTTTATTAGGTTGAATTTGCCCTTGCTTGGATTATATGTATGGTAAATGACAGGAGAAACGGTCTATATATTGTTGACTGGTTCTGCATTTATGTAACATTGAAATAGGTATGACTAATACAGGTAAGACAACTATAATTTTTATTTAAAAAGTTATTGTTGTTAAGTTGAGAGCCCTTAAAGGATAAGTTCAGTATTTTTTCAAGTCAAGATATTTTTTTAAATTTATAGAAAGCACTTAACTTTAGAACTCAATTTGGCAGATTCTTAATGTACCATATTTGTGAAGAAATAACCAAACTTATGCATTAAACTCGAAAGTACCAAAAATACTCAAAATGTCGATTAGATGGGAAAATACTATCAAAAATCCCCATCTAGTAACAAAAAGTCAACAAATAATCTTTATAAAATATTTTTACAAAAAGCTCTTATAAACTGTGCAGCTCCAGAGATCACAAAACACAGTTAGAAATTACAGAAAATGCAAAGGCAATCCAAGGCAAGCAAGTTCCAATCACAAATCCAGAATATGAAATCGAGAACGGAGCATGAATTCAAAACTAGGACTGCACCCAACAATTACTTTGATGATTGATTAAGATGACAATTATTTTCTCAAGTTATTTTGTTAAACACAAAGTGCATAAAATGGAAATTTTCACCAAATTTAAAAAATTTATGGATTTCATCTATTTTCTCAAATATATAGTCCTATTTTATAAAAAAAGAAGAGGGTTAAGCCCTCATTTTCTCTCTAGTGTGTGTTAATTAAATGAGATCAAAGAAGACATTTGAGGAGAAATAACAAGGTTTGTTTTGAAATTATGATTACTATTTCCATGTTTACAGCATTGTGTGCTCAGGGATGCCAAATAATGAGGAAGTAAAAGCATGCTCAAGATGATGCAAGGGTTAACAATAATATTAGTAATAATAATGATAAAATGCAAAGGCAAAGTATTTATAAGATTGGCTTGGGCACTACAGTAAATAAAGCATCTTGTTCCCTATGATTAAAACTTTTGTTTGTCAAATGATTAATTCCGCCAGTCTTTGTTTTAATAGTTATATTTTCTTAATAGTTTTTCTGTACTAAGGACTGGAAAAGGACATTTCATCACATCTGCAATGACAAGGTTTGGTACTGTATTTCAGTCTGTGGTGTTTCATAGGTTGCCATTGGTAGAGAGTACATTTTAATATAAATGGACTGAGAAACGGGAATCATGCTTTGAAAGCTGACAACAATTTCTGGCACCTTTGCTTCAAATGTTTCAGTGCTTTGTTAAGCTTTGTTTGTCCCATCACTAGTTTCAGTTAGGGACTTTTCAGTTATAATATGCTCTGGGCAGTTCTATTTTTTAGTGCTGCAGGCAGTAATATATATTTTAACATGCCCCAAAAAATTATAGTTGTTTTGTTCTGCTTAAATTTTTGTAGCCTTGTGCCTGAGAATATATAAACTATTTGGCTGAAATGTGCCCTAAAATGCCATGCCCGCTATAGCTTGCCGTCTTTGGCTGTCCTGTAGAGTAAAAATGCAACAGTCGATTATAAAATCTTTATATAAACAGAAATTTCTTCTTTTAAATTGACTCTGTAGTTTTAACACATTCTAAATAAAGCTGCCTCAGTCTCTTGGAACACAATGCCTATTTTCTTATTTGAATGCACCATGTTTGATATCCCTGCCCTCCTTTTAAGAGTAAAACTTTTTTCCTTTCACATGGCACATTCTTGAAGATCTTTCTTCCACTTAAGAGACACAGAAGGCAAGCAAAACTGATAAAGGAAACATTTATTGTTGTTTGTAACAAAAGTGCAGTTCCGCCTTGTCTTACTGGTGGCAGCAGCCAGTTACATGAGGTTATTTGGCTTCCATTGTAGCCAGATGCTTTTAGCTGAACATGCCTGAAGCTGTGTAAAAGAGTATTTAGAGGTGAGGTGGTGAAGCTGCTACTGCTCTAGGGGTTCAGAGCACTACTATTACTTTGCAAAGATAATTCAAATTCCTTTTATTCTAAAAAATTACATTTTCACCACTTAAAAGTCATTGCACTATTTAAAAAACAATTTAATCAACAAACACTCCTGACACCGATCTTGAAATTGTCATTGTTATTAACATTGTGGTAGGAACATGGTGGGGCCTTTGATGTTCTGCTCAAAAGAAATGATGATAAGACTGAAAGAAATGCTGAGTCATACTAGTTTTGTTAGTAATAATTTACTATGTGTATTTGTAACTGTTTATTGGGCATGTATTGTTTCAAGAAGTTTACAGAAATGAGCACTAACCTTATTTTATCATTGTTGGATTTTGTAACAGCAAAGATGCACAGCATTCCTGTTGAACATTTGGATTACAATTTCATTAAGAACTGTTCGGATGTGAAGACTCTGGAAAGAATACTAGGTGTTTTGAGGTAAAATATATACAGTAAAGTTATGTAAACATTAATTTAAGTTGAATTACATAATTTATGTACAGTGTATGTATATGTATGTATGTAAGTATGTATGTATGTGTGTGTGTGTGTGTGTGTGTGTGTGTGTGTATATATATATGTGTATGTATATATATATATAGCAGAATACCCGTACTTGGCAGCGGAGAAGTAGTGTGTTAAAGAAGGAAAGAGAAAGAAAAGGAAACATTTTGAAAATAACGTAACATGATTGTCAATGTAATTGTTTTGTCACTGTTATGAGTGTTGCTGTGATATATAGCAAAATACCCGTGCTTCACAGCGATGTCGTGTGTTAAAGAAGTTATGAAAAAGAAAGGAAACATTTTAAAAATAATGTAAGATGATTGTCAAAGTAATTGTTTTGTGTATTTGGCGGCAGCGTCACAAAGTTTTTTTCGTCTAGCTGCATCAGAAAATGTACCACGACGTCTGACACGCCTTCTTTTTAGTGTTTCTCACAGCTTGGAATGCTGCTGTCATAATGGGTTTGAGTCTACATATATATATATATATATATATATATATATATACTAATAAAAGGCAAAGCCCTCACTCACTCACTCACTGACTCATCACTAATTCTCCAACTTCCCGTGTGGGTGGAAGGCTGAAATTTGGCAGGTTCATTCCTTACAGCTTCCTTACAAAAGTTGGGCAGGTTTTATATCGAAATTCTACGCGTAATGGTCATAACTGGAAGCAGTTTTCTCCATTTACTGTAATGGAGATGAGCTTCAACGCCGTGGGGAGGAGTTTTGTGTGACATCATCACGCCTCCCGTAATCACGCAGTACATAGAAAACCAGGAAGACCTCAAAAGCGCTGAAGAAAACATGCATTATATAATTGAGAAGGCAGCGAAACAATAAGAAGCGAGCGAGTGACATATACAACCATATTCATGAGTTCTGCTACTTCGGAAACAAAGCCTGATGTAAACCTACACTTTAAATTAAGTTCATAGACAGGCTGCGCTGGCGTTTGTAATTTAGTGCCTGCCCATATAAGGCCGTCCGTCAGCGGCAATCAATAGCAAACTGCCACGGGTAAATATTCACGGGTGAAGGACTGTGCTTATGGAGGGAAGATGAGATGGTCAGGGTGGTGTTTGACACAAACTCAGCGAAACTGCGAGAGAAAGTTTTAAGTGCCAGGACTAAGGTAACATTAAATACAGCCATGGACATAGCACGAGATGGCACCAGCACAGCTGGGAACCTTCGATGCATGTACACGAGTGGCTCACGTGAACTGGCGCAGTGCACAGATAAAAGCAACAGTTCCAAAAGGCTGAACAAAACCGAATTACACAATTGAAAAGGCAGCAAAAATATGAAGCGTCTGATACAGCATATTCATAAATCCAGCTACTGCGGAAACAAAGCACACGTTGGAAAAAGTCAATGTCCGCTAAAGGAAGACAGTGTAAAAAACCCGTGCATGCAGTGTGTCAGGTCTCAGATAAAGAAGAAGGCGAGCTGTTTATTGATGCAGTAAGAAGCGAATCGATGAATGAAACCTGTCATCTTTACAGCGATTGACAAACACGGAATGTAACTTGAACACAACACATCCTACAAATACGAACCTGATTGAAAGAAATAATGATAATCAAATCCTTGATGACAGCAACACTCAGTAACACTCACAAAACAAATACTGTATATTGACAGTCATGTTACGTTATTTTTAAAATGTTCCCTTTTCTTTTCTAGCTTTTTAACACACTACTTCTCGCTGCGATCGCGGGTATATATATATGTATATATATATAACCCGATCTACATACTCGAATAATGGATACTTTATTAGCCATCAATGATTGTTTTGGTAAAGCCATACTCAGTGTATTCATTAGATGAGCGGTAAAAAGTAAGGGCAGGGAGGATGACTTATTGAGGCATGCAGGCTGTAGTCTTGCGTCAACTCTATCTGAATTGCGCGATCACATTTGAAAAAATATATCTTTTCAAGTTCTATTTAGTCCATATGTGTCAAACTCAAGGGCCGGGCCACATCCGGCCGGCGTAAATTATATCCGGCCCGAGATCATTTTATATACTGTATTATTGTTATTAAAGCCGGGTATATGAAGCGCTGGTAACACAATAAACTACAGATCCCATAATGCAGCGCTTCAGCTGCCTTGCGAACAGTTACGCGTTAATCAAGTCTACCTTAAGATGCTGCAAGTTATTGCGAAGCTAGCTCACAATGCTGAAGAGAAAAGTTGATTCTGAAAATAGAGCCTTTAAAACCGATGGGAGGCTGAGTATATGTTTACTGAACCCGTGTGTCTCATTTGTGGAGCTAATGTGGCTGTAATTACAGAATTTAATCTAAGACGGCACTATAAAACAAAACATCAGGGTAACCTGAAAGACCTGAATGCAATGCAGAAGATACAGAAAGCAGAAGAATTAAATAAGAATCTGACACTTCAGCGGACGTTTTACCCGTGCACAATCACAAAGTGATTTCAATTGAGCTGCTTTTATGGGAGACACAACCACTTGCCCCACTTTCCCTATTACCAAGTAATGTTAAACCAAGTCGTCACTACGGTGTTCCCAAATCGCACTTTGCTGATAAACTGGCGCACTGAGTTTTGCGGCTTTGGTGACTTTGAAGAACAAAAAGTCCGTCTACATGCGGCTCGAACCTTGTGCATGTTTGGTAGCACATATCTGTGTGAGAAGCTCTTCTCAGTGATAAAGACTAACAAAACAGCACACAGGAGTCGCCTCACTGATGAGCACCTGCAATCCATCCTGAGAATCTCCACAACACAGAACCTCACACCAAACAGAAACGAACCTGTTGCCAAAAAAGATGCCAGGCGTCCAGCTCTAAAATGACATATGAGCAAAGACAACTGAATGATTTGATTTGTTATTGCTGAAAGGAACACATTTTATTTATATTTCTAGGTTTTGTTATGCAGCATGTTCATATTTGAATTTGTATAATTTTGACAGGATATATTTTTATGGAGAGCAAAATCTTTTGGGATATTTAAAATCTAAGTTTATTTTTATATATAAAATTACATAAGAGTAAAGAAATTTGAATGTTTGTTCTTTTAATGTTTACTTTATTTCTAACTTGTATAATTTAGACAGGATATATTTTTATGGAGAGCAAAATATTATAAGTTGTTTAAGGTTTGAGTTGATTTATTCAGGAATAATATTCCTGTCTGTTTTTACCATTCCTACCAAAGATATTTCTGTCGACTAAATAAAATTCCTTCTATTTAAAATTTAAATAGAACTTGAACAAATCGATAGTTCATAATATCCAGCAGACTTGCGTAAGGCGGAGTCATCCGTTTTAACAAACAGCGTATTGCACTGATCTGAAATAGCTGTGTGTGTATATATGTAGATATGTATGTATATGTATATATATGTTTATATATGTGTGTGTGTGTATGTATATATATATATATATAGTGATGGTTATTCTTCTTTAAAAGAATCTTACACAACACAAAACAAAGTTTTGGGGACCGTCCCCATATATTGTCGTCCAGACAATTAAAGAAAATAACGATTCAAAGTCTCAGAGTAAAACAATGAACAGATTTCTTCAGTCAAAATGGCGACTTTATACAGAGAAGGATTATGGGACAGGAAATGGTTGGCAAGAAGTGCGTTGAAAACAGGAACCGGAAACAACGTCATCATGATGGGACGGAAGTGAGGTGGATTGATGGAGCGGAAGTGACGTCATCATGGTGGGCGGAAGTGGCGTCATCGTGGCCATTTTGGAATCCTGGAAGTGGAGGAATTATTTTTCTTCAAGTTTTCTGTTGAGCAAAAGAGATTCAGGTAAGTACCACGTGACAACCCTCTATCTCGCGATGTTTCACTCACCTTTAGGCTCTTTGACTGCCTCCTAATCGCACATGTGTGACATGACCCCCCTCAGCCCAGACCCCTCGGGTGGGCGACCTGCACCGAGAGGTCGTGGACACGAGAGAGCATCTGCATTGGCCTGCAAGGAACCTTACGATAAATGACACTGAAGCGATAAGGCTGAAGATTCAAAACCACCTAGTGATGCGAGGTTAGACTCCGATGAAGGGACATCCACTGTAAAGCAGCATGATCCGTCACCAGAGTAAACTCACGCCCCAGTAGGTAGTACCTCAAAGACGTGACAGCCCACTTAATCGCCAAGGCTTCTCGCTCCACGCAGCATACTTGGTCTCCGGTCCAGCAGTTTCGGCTCAGGTACATAACAGGGTGTTCAGCACCATCAGCGCATTGGCTCAGCGGCACCCAAACCTGTGGCGATCGTCGGTCTGGAGGATGAAAGGAACAGAAAAATCAGGAGATCTTAAAACAGGTGCTGAAGTAAGGGCCAATTTAAGTCACTGAATGCTTTCTCAACGAAATATCCCATACCACTTTTAAAGGTGCTCGTTTCCTTGTTAAATTAGATAAGGCGCAGCAACTTCTGAGAAATGCGGTACAAAACGACGATAGTAACCTGCCAATCCCAAAAATGCTTGTACCTGCCGCTTATTCATCGGACGGGGCCAATTAAGAATGGCATCAATTTTGGAACATTGTGGTTTAACAACACCCCCTCCTACTAGGTAGCCCAAATATTTGGCTTCTCTTAATCCAAAAAAACATTTCTTCGGATTAATTCGAAGACCAGCAGATGCTAGCTTGGAAGTATTGTTTTAACCTGCCATACATGATCTTTCCACGTGCTGGAAAAAATGACCACGTCATCTAGGTAGGCAGCACTATATGAATTGTGGGGCCTTAGCAGTGTGTCTACCAGACGTTGGAAGGTAGCTGGTGCCCGTGCAAGCCAAAAGGAAGGACCTTGTATTGCCAATGTCCACTGGGTGTACTAAAAGCGTTTTTTTCTTTGGCGGAGTCCGCTAAGGGAATTTGCCAATACCCTTTGTCATGTCAAGAGTAGTTAGGAATTGGCGTTCCCCAACCGATCAAGTAAATCATCCACCGCGGCATGGGATCGCATCAAATTTAGAGACCTGATTAAGTCGAAAGTCATTACAAAATCTCCACGACCCATCAGGTTTAGAAACTAAGACAATTGGACTAGACCAAGGGCTATGACTCTCCTCAATAACCCCTAATTCTAGCATTAGTCTAATTTCCAACTCTACTTCGCTTTCTTTGCCTCCGGGGAGCCTATAAGGTCTCTCTCTGACAATCACTCCAGGGTTAGTAATAATATCGTGAACAATCAGCGACGTCCGGTATCTCGTCCACAACTTTAGGGACAGACAAGATAGCCGCCTCGAGATCTTGTCGTTGTTTGAATGTCAAATCGGGCCAAAATTAAGATGGGCACATGACATAAAAGAGAACGAGGCTGATTGGACGAGGATCAAGTTCCCTGTCCTTCCATGGTTTCAGCAAATTAATATGATATACTCGTTCAGTAGGTCGCCGATTAGGTTGTTTAACCAAATAATCAACGAGACCTTTTCTTTCTTTAATTTCATAAGGGCCTTGCCAATGTGCTAACAACTTTGAATGAGAAGTTGGGACGAGTACCATTACACGATCACCGGGACAAATTCGAATGGTGGTGTTTGGTTATAATAACGGACTGCGCTGCTTGTGCCTTTTCCAAATTTTCTTTTAGAATAGGTCTGATTTTCTCTAATCTATCGCGTAATTGCGATATATTCAAGAATATTTGAAGTTGGGAGGACCTCCTCTTCCCATCCTTCTTTTAACATATCCAAAAGCCCTCTGGGTTGTCTTCCATATAATAATTCAAAGGAGAGAAACCAGTAGAGGTCTGAGGACTTCCGATAAGCAAACAAAGCGAGAGGAAGCAACTGATCCCAGTTTCTTCCATCCTCGTTAACTACCTTGCGTAACATCTGTTTCAAAGTTTGATTGAAGCGCTACCAACCGTCAGTTTGGGGATGATAGACAGACGTTTTCAGATGTTTTATTCGAGTAATTTGGCTACTTCCTGAACGTCTCCGAGTGAAAGGAGTCCCTTGGTCCGTTAAAACCTCTTTGGGATCCCAACACGGCGAATATCCCTACTAATTCCCGTGCGATGTTTTTCGTATTAGCTGAGCGCAATGGAACAGCTTCGGAAAGCGAGTGGCATAATCTACTAGCACCAAAATATATTTAAAACCTTTTAACGAGGGTTCCAATGGTCCTCGAGATCGATACCGACTTCGTTCAAAGGGATATCAATAAGGGGAAGGGGAACGAGAGGAGCTGCGTCCTTCTAGGAATCTGGCGAAGTTGACACTCAGGACAGGAAGAGCAAAATCGCGGACCTCCTCGTTAATTCCGGCCAATAGAATCGGAGCTTTATTCTCTCTAATGTTTTTCGAGCCTAAGTGGGCTCCTAGAAGGTGGCGTGTGCTAATTCACACACCTTTCGCCGAAAAGTGCGTGGAATTAACAACAACGTTCGCACTTCTCCCTCGTGTTCTGCCACTCTATATAATAATTTGTTTTTAAGTACAAAGAACGGCATCGGTGGCATGGGATCCAGGGTTGTATAACCCTCGGTAGATACTACTGCATTCCTAATATTTTTTAAGGAATCATCGTTCCATTGTTCCCTTTTAAAAGACGATGGTGTTAATAGAAATTGGGCATTTAAATCTTGTATAGGGTCTTGTGCGACCTTAAGGGGTGTGGTTTCTGTCTCCACGTCATCTGGTTAACTGCACTAGTTCCGCAGAGGTCGATGGGACATCAATTCTTCACATTGGGTACCCGTATGGGTCCGTGCTACTGTGGGACATGGCGTGGAGGCAGTCGGAGCAGTATTCTCCATTACTAAGCCTAAATGTTTCTTAGGTACAGTTACGTTATTACCGCTGGTAATTTTATTCCAGTCTCTACCCAATATAACTGGAAAAGGGGATCCGGTAATACAGCCATGGCCATGCTCGTTAGGTGATGATTTACTGATACCACACATCTGGCCGTTTTATAATACCGGATATCCCCATGAATACATTTTAGACTAGTTTTTATCCTAGTCCACTGTTGCGGTAAAACGAAGCGGGTGGCAACAATGGAAATGTTACTCCCGGAATCAAACATTGCTCTTACCTTCCTGCCTTTTTTTAATAACTGCACCTGTATATGGAAGAGATAAAGGATTAGTCACAGTGGCACAATACCTTTCTCCCTTAACTAATGAGCAATCCATGGGCTCGATGGTACAGTTAGGGGACAGATGTCCAATCTCCCCACACTTGAAACAGCGGGGAAGACTGGCACCTCTGTCCCGTCTACGGACGGCAGGCTCGGGAGTTTGTCGGGTGGGCTCAGGAGTTGCCCCACGTGCCTGTTGGGTTCGGCGGGAGAACCGTTCTGATTTCCCTGATTTGCAAGCCGCCCAGTGACGCTCAGTGATCTGGATTAAGGAGTCCATGTCCTCAAAATTATGCTTCTGTACTTGCTGGGCGATATGGTCAGGGAGGGCATGCACAAAAGTTTCACATGCTAGAAGCTCGCCATTTTATGTGAATTATTAATGTCGGGCGTAGCCAGCGACATACTTTCCCCAGGCTTCAAAGCCCTGGGTTCTTATCGGTCTCTCTGGATCGAACTGCCACTCCCTCCATTCTCTTGCCTGCTGTTCCGGAGATACGCCGTAGCGCTTGAAGACCTCCTTTTTTAGAGCGTCATAATCAGCTGCCTGCTCCTCAGTTAGATCATAATAGGCTCTCTGCGCCGTTCCTTCAGGTAGGGAGCCAGTATGTGCGCCCATTCCGACCTTGGCCATGCGTTCCGCTTAGCGTGCGCTCAAAAATCAAAAAGTATGTCTCATGTCGTCCGATTCTGTTAGTGTAGCAATAGCAATAGGTGGTGGCCGAGCGACCTCCGTCCGTACACCTGCAGCAGCAGCAGCAGCACGAGCGTTGGCTTCTGCTACCTGGGTCCTTGTCTCACCCATCTGTATCTTCAGGGTTTGCAGATCGCCCATGATGGTGCTCAGAACGGTGTTCAGGTCCTGTTCTTCCGACATCTTTAAATAAACAAAGAACAATCCTGTCAAAGCTCTACGCCAATTGTGATGGTTATTCTTCTTTAAAAGAATCTTACACAACACAAAACAAAGTTTTGGGGACCGTCCCCATATATTGTCGTCCAGACAATTAAAGAAAATAACGATTCAAAGTCTCAGAGTAAAACAATGAACAGATTTCTTCAGTCAAAATGGCGACTTTATACAGAGAAGGATTATGGGACAGGAAATGGTTGGCAAGAAGTGACGTTGAAAACAGGAACCGGAAACAACGTCATCATGATGGGACGGAAGTGAGGTGGATTGATGGAGCGGAAGTGACGTCATCATGGTGGGCGGAAGTGACGTCATCGCGCCATTTTGGAATCCTGGAAGTGGAGGAATTATTTTTCTTCAAGTTTTCTGTTGAGCAAAAGAGATTCAGGTAAGTACCACGTGACAACCCTCTATCTCGCGATGTTTCACTCACCTTTAGGCTCTTTGACTGCCTCCTAATCGCACATGTGTGACAATATATATATGTATTTGTGTGTATATATGTGTGTGTATTTATGTATGTGTGTATGTATATATATATATATATGTATTTGTGTGTATGTATGTGTGTGTATGTATGTGTGTATGTATATGTATAGATATGTATATGTATATATGTTTGTGTGTGTGTGTAAATATATATATTTATATATATATATATATATATATATATGACAACAACACTCATCACTCACAACAGTGACAAAACAATAACATTGACAATCATGTTACGTTATTTTCAAAATGTTTCCTTTTCTTTTCATTGCTTCTTTAACACACTACTCTCAACTCGAAACGGGTATTTTATATATATATATATATATATATATATATATATATATATATATATATATATATATATATATATATATATATATATATATATATATATATATATATATATATATATATATATATATATATATATATATAATGTAGATAGGGGTGTGTGTATGTATATATATATATATATATATATATATATATATATAAACACATACATATACTTGTTTGTATGTGTCTATATGTGTGTGTATAGCTTTGGTCACTGAGTGCAAGGGAAAAATAATAAAATATAGTCTAAGTTATTAAACAGTAAAATATTAACATTTTAAGAAGTACAGGTACATTGAGCACTACTGGAGTGGTTGCGGGTAAACTACATTTTAAAGACTGTGTAACACAACAGGTAAGTAGAACTAACAGCAGCTAAAATGTATATGGATTATCTCTCGGTAGTAGATCCCTTTTGAAAGACGCTACACGACGGCTGTGGTATAGAAATTACATTTTCTATGTGAACGTTCAAATTTGTGCCTCTGGTAAAGTGCCTTACCGGCATTTAAAGAAAATTAGTTTTGTGTCCTCTACAGTGTTAAGAGAGAAAGGCTTTGGTTTGGGATAAAAGGAAAAAAAGTGTAAAGAAAGGAAAGTTGCCTTTATCTTTTATATAGTATAGAGAGATGTGTTCGCTGACGTTATGATTGCCTTTTGGGGACAGTCACGGTGGGTCTTGTGGAGACTGGTGAGATGTCCCCTCCATTAATCGGTTGTGATGGCACTGTCAGTCCTGCACTCGTGTGCGTGTCTTCATAATCCGAGCTGACGACCTCATAATCGTATATGTGCAAAAGAAAGTGCAAATCGCCTTAATATTAGTTTGCCGCGGTGTAGAAAAGGGGTCCTGTGTTTGCACTTGTCTGGGCTATAGCTCAGAAGGAGGAGGAAAAAAATTAAAATTGCTCACTTTGACTTAAGGCAGAAGCGCAGTCAGCGCCTCAAAGGCCGGCACAGCTATGCACGCGCGCTGGCTGCTCGACTTTTGCTGGGCAGGAGACCCCAGTTTTTGCAGACACGTTCACAATATCAAAAGTCTCAGCTCTCTTTGGAGGTCATTCATACATATATATATATATATATATATATATATATATATATATATATATATATATATATATATATATATATATATATATATATATATATATATATATATGTATATGTATATATATGTGTATGTGTATGTGTGTGTGTGTGTGTGTATATATATATATATATGTATATGTGTATATATATACTAGCAAAATACCAAGCCATGGCGAGAAGTAGTGTGTTGAAGAAGCAATGAAAAGAAAAGGAAACATTTTGAAAATAACGTAACATGATTGTCAATGTAATTGTTTTGTCACTGTTGTGAGTGATGAGTGTTGTTGTCATATATATATATATATATAGCAGAATACCAGGTCAGGCCAGATAGTGTGTTAAAGAAGTTATGAAAAAGAAAAGCAAACATTTTAAATATAACGTAAGATGATTGTTAATGTAATTGTTTTGTCATTGATATGAGTGTTGTTGTCATATCTATCTATTTATCTATATATATATATATATATAGCAAAATACCTGTGATTGGCAGCGGAGAAGTGAAAAGAAAAGGAAACATTTTAATAATAACGTAACATGATTGACAATATAATTGTTTTGTAATTGTCATGAGTGTTGCTGGCACATATATATCTATACTAATAAAAGGCAAAGCACTCACTCACTCACTCACTCACTCACTCACTCACTGACTCATCACTAATTCTCCAACTTCCCGTGTGGGTGGAAGGCTGAAATTTGGCAGGTTGATTCCTTACAGCTTCCTTACAAAAGTTGGACAGGTTTTATATCGAAATTCTACGCGTAATGGTCATAACTGGAAGCAGTTTTCTCCATTTACTGTAATGGAGATGAGCTTCAACGCCGTGGGGGCGGAGTTTCGTGTGACATCATCACGCCTCCCACGTAATCACGCAGTACATAGAAAACCAGGAAGACCTCAAAAAGCGCCCAAGAAAACATGCATTATATAATTGAGAAGGCAGCGAAACAATAAGAAGCGAGTTCTGCTACTTGAAACAAAGCACGATGTAAACCTACACTTTAAATTAAGTTCATAGACAGGCTGCGCTGGCGTTTGTAATTTAGTGCCTGCCCATATAAGGCCATCCGTCAGCGGCAATCCAATAGCAAACTGCCACGGGTAAATATTCACGGGTGAAGGACTGTGCTTATGGAGAGGAAGATGAGATGGTCAGGGTGGTGTTTGACACAAACTCAGCGAAACTGCCAGAGAAAGTTTTAAGTGCCAGGACTAAGGTAACATTAAATAAAGCTATGGACATTGCGAGATGGCACAAGCACAGCTGGGAACCTTCGATGCAAGTACACCGAGTGGCTCCGTGAACTGATGCAGTGCACAGATAAAAGCAACAGTTCCAAAGAGCTGAACAAAACCAAATTACACAATTGAAAAGGCAGCAAAAATATGAAGCGTCTGATAAGCATATTCATAAATGCAGCTACTGTGGAAACAAAGCACACGGTGGAAAAAGTCAATGTCCCGCTAAAGGAAGACAGCGTAAAAAAAAACAAAAAAAAACCCCGTGCATGCAGTTTGTCACATCACAGATAAAAGGAAGGCGAGCTGTTTATTGATGCAGTAAGGAACTAATCGATGAATGAAACCTCTTATCTTTACAACGATTGACAAACACGGAATGTAACTTGAACACATCGTACAAATACGAGCCTGATTGAAAGAAATAATGATAATCAAATCCTTGATGACAGCAACATTCAATAACACTCACAAAACAATTACTGTATATTGACAATCATGTTACGTTATTTTAAAATGTTCCCTTTTCTTTTCATAACTTCTACTTCTCCACTGCGATACGGGTATATATATAAATGTATATCTATAGCCCGATCTACAATACATACTTTAGCATAGACAAGCGGTGGCGCAATTGTAGAGTCTTAAGCCTCTAACGCCGACATTCGAGTTCGATTCGAGAGGGATGTACTGACTATGTACGCGCTACCGATTCATTTTACCTTCCATCTCCTTGGTTTGGGGCGTATGAAAAATATTAGGTTAACGCAGAATCATGTTCGTTATTTTAAAATTTTCCCTTTCTTAGCACAAGCACAGTTGAGAAGCTTGATGCATGTACTCCATAACGCGTTAAAAATAGCGCATTTAATCACACTTTCAATTCCAAGCAAGCGGGAACTTTTGTCAATGCATGATTTCCTGGTACATCCATTACACTGATGCACACATCACAGCTACAAAAATGTTAGAGTCGGAATAAAGCGCGTTCCTACGACTGATCATTTCGACTACCGGCGAAACCTTGATAAAAGCATGGTTTTGTGCACACTGAAAAGCAAGCAAAATTAGATGCATTACAGAAAGCGGACTTTGTGGCTCTTACTGGGGATCATTGGACTTCCGTGACCGTTAGTAATTCTAAATACATCTAATTACAAAATGTTCAATGATCACACTGTTTTAGCCTAATGTACAAAATAATTTTGGCTAATGTTACTCAGAGTTTAAAGATAAGCTGGTCAAATTACCTTTTATGTTTCTGACTTATTTTTTAAGAAGAAAAACTGCACTTTATGTTGAAATTTTGGTTATTATTATTTAAAGACAATACTATTCTGAAAATGTACTTAAAGTACTTAAACTACCACTTTATTTTTAAGTCTGCCCAATTTTAACCAGGGATGATATTTTTGTTTCTGTTTTGAATTCAAATGCAGTTTAAAGCTTTTTAGAAATTAAAACAGCTTCAGTTTACAATATTCATGTCCATGTCTATTATTTGATTCTGTAAGCCCACTAAAACCGTTTTAAATAAAAAAAAAATTTGCGATTTGGGGCAAATTTACGTGTCGATTACATCGATTAATCAAGATTAATTCTTACACAGCCTCTAATTAATTGGATTAATTTTTTTAATCGAGTCCCACCCCTAATATATATATGTAGATATATATATGTAGATTTGTATATATATGTGTATATACAGTATATATGTAGATATGTATATGTTGTATATACAGTATGTATATATGTGTGTGTGTATATATACAGTATGTGTATATATGTATATGTATATATATATGTATGTGTGTATATGTTTATATATATAACTGTATATATATATGTGTATTGATGTGTGTGTATATATATACTAGCAGAATACCAGCTTACTGGCGCGAGTAGTGTGTTAAAGAAGGTCACGAAGAAGAAAGGAAAAAAATTTTAAAAATAACGTAAGATGATTGTTAATGTAATTGTTTTGTCATTGATATGAGTGTTGTTCTCATATCTATCTATCTATCTATCTATCTATCTATCTATCTATCTATCTGTTTATCTATATCTCTATCTATCTATCTATATCTCTATCTATCTATCTATATCTCTATCTATCTATATATATCTCTATCTATCTATATATGTATATATATATATATATATACCCGCGCTTGGCAGCGAAGAAGTAGTGTGTTAAAGAAGTTATGAAAAAGAAAGAGCATTTTAAAAA
Source organism: Polypterus senegalus (assembly GCF_016835505.1). Lineage (NCBI taxonomy): Eukaryota > Metazoa > Chordata > Cladistia > Polypteriformes > Polypteridae > Polypterus > Polypterus senegalus. The sequence continues at coordinate 94,185,310 of NC_053168.1, forward strand.
TAATGTAACATGATTGTCAAAGTAATTGTTTTGTGTATTTGGCGGCAAGCGTCACAAAGTTTTTAGATCTAGCTGCATCAGAAAATGTACCTGACGTCTGACACGCCTCCTTTTTACTGTTTTCTCACAGCTTGGATTGCTGCTGTCATATATATATATATATATATATATATATATATATATATATATATATATATATATATATATATATATATATATGACAGCATAATCAAGCTGTGAGAAAACAGTAAAAAGGAATGTCAGGCGTGGTGTGTACATTTTCTGATGCAGCTAGACGAAAAAAACATATATATATACACATACATATATATACACATACATATACTTGTGTGTGTATAGCTTTTATATATGTGTGTGTATAGCTTTGGTCACTGAGTGCAAGGGAGAAATAATAAAATATAGTCTATAAGTTATTAAACAGTAAAACATTAACGTTTTAAGAAGTACAGGTACATTGAGCACTACTGGAGTGGTTGGGGTAAACTACATTTTAAAGACTGTGTAACACAACAGGTAAGTAACTAACAGCAGCTAAAATATATATGGATCATCTCTCGGTAGTAGATCCCTTTTGAAAGCTACGGCGGCTGTGGTATAGAAATTACATTTTCTATGTGAGCGTTCAAATTTGTGCCTCTGGTAATGTGCCTTACCGGCAATTAAAGAAAATTAGTTTTGTGTCCTCTGCAGTGTTAAGCGAGAAAGGCTTTGGTTTGGGATAAAAGGAAAAAAGGTGTAAAGAAAGGAAAGTTGCCTTTTTCTTTTATATAGTATAGAGATGTGTTAAGCTGGCGTTATGATGCGCCTTTTGGGGACAGTCGCGGTGGGTCTTGTGTAGACTGGTGAGGCGTCCCGCCATTAATCGGCTGTGATGGCACTGTCAGTCCTCCACTTTCGTGTGCGTGTCTTCATAATCCGGTGAGAACCTCATAATCATATCACGTGCAAAGAAAGTGTGAATCGCCTTAATATTATTTTGCCGTGGTGTAGAAAAGGGGTCCGTGTTTGCACTTGTCTGGGCTATAAGCGCGGGGAGGATGAAAAAATTAAAAGTGCTCACTTTGACTTAAGGCAGAAGCGCAGTCAGCGTCTCAAAGGCGGCACAGCTATGCACGCGCTGGCTGCTCGACTTTTGCAGGGCAGGAGACCACAGTTTTGCAGACCGTTCATGATATCAAAAGTCTCAGCGCTCTTTGGAGGTCATTCATATATTATATATATATCAAAATACCACGCCTACTTGGCGGAAGTAGTGTGTTAAAGAAGTAATGAAAAAAAAAGGAAACATTTTAATAATAGCGTAACATGATTGACATTGTCATGAGTGTTGCTGTCATATATATGCCTGCCTAAATAAGTCACCCTCGCTTTGCTCTTACTTTATTTACCGTTCATTTAATCATGGCTAGTGGCGGAAAAATTATAAAATGGAAGGAGGATGGCTTTACCAAAACAATTATTGATGGCGAATCGATTATTCATAAAGCTTGAATTGGTGATCTGTTTTCTGTGTTAACCTCATATTTTTCATACTTCTTCTCAAACTAAGGTGGTGCGAGGGTAAAATGAATCGGGATGCTGATCAATGTAATCGGTGTACCAGGAAATCATGCATTGACAAAAGCTCCCTTTGCTTGTAATGCAAAGTGTGATTAAATGCATTATTTTTAGCAGCGTTATGGAGCACATGCATGAAGCTTCTCAGCTGTGCTTGTGCTAAGAAAAGGAAAGATTTTAAAAATAACGTAACACGATTGTCAATGTGACCTTTTGTAAGTAGTGCCTGGAGGATTCAGTGTGGAGAAACTCTAGAGACAGCGTGTGTATTAACTTGTGGATTTTTCTGTGAGTATTTGGTGGCAGTCTGATGAAGTTGCTTGGAAGGCGGCGTTAGCTGAGCTCAGCTCAGAGCCAAATGAGATGAATGGGAGGGAGATGATGGCGTGACTCCCCACCCGCCTTAACTGTCAATCCCCACAAACACAGTCTCTCGGAATTTGCATAAGCACACCCCTTCACCTACAATTTTAACTTAGTTATAAAGTGATCAAAACTCTCGTTTATATCCTCGTCCTCTCATTAAACTTGTATCCCGCATTACCTGTGGGCATGTGAAGCCAGTGGTAGCCTGTCTATGAACTTAATTTAAAGTTTAGGTTTACACCTTGCTTTCTTTCGAGGTAGCAGCAGTCATGAATATGGTAGTATATGTCACTTTCGCTCACTTCTTATTGTTTAGCTGCCTTCTCAATTATATAATGCATGTTTTCTTAAGCGCTTTTGGAGGTCTTCCTGGTTTCTACGCACTGCGTTGACAGTCAGTTCCGTGATTACGTGAGGCGTGATGATGTCACATGAAACTCCGCCCCCGTCATTCCAGCTCAACTCCATTACAGTTAATGGAGAAAATACCTTCCAGTTATGACCATTAGGCGTAGAATTTCAAATGAAACCTGCCCAACTTTTGTAAGTAAGCTGTAAGGAATGAGCCTGCCAAATTTCAGCCTTCTACCTACACGGGAAGTTGGAGAATTAGTGATGAGTCAGTGAGTGAGTGAGTGAGGGCTTTGCCTTTTGTTAGTATAGATATATATATATATATTTATATAAATGTTTATATGTATATATATGTTTATAAATGTGTCTTTGTGTGTGTGTGTATATATATATATATATATATATATATATATATATATATATATATATATATATATATATATATATGTATATGTATATATATATATATGCCAGCAACACTCATGACAATGACAAAACAATTACATTGGCAATCATGTTACGTTATTATTGAAATGTTTCCTTTTTTTTTTTACTTCTCCGCTGCCAATCGCACGTATTTTGCTATACAGTAATCCCTTGCTATATCGCGCTTTGACTTTCACTCTGTTGCGGATTTTAAATGTATGTATATCTAAATATATATCATGGATTTTTCAGCTGGTTCGCCGCTTTCTGCGGACAATGGGTCTTTTAATTTAGGTTACATGCTTCCTCAGTTTGATTGCCCAGTTGATTTCATACAAAGGGATGCTATTGGCGGTTGGCTTAAAAGCTACCCAATCAGAGCATGTATTACATATTAACTAAAACTCCTCAATGCTATAAGATATGCTTCCCGCGTGGCGCTTGTTTGCTTCTCTCTATCTTTCTCACTCTCTCTGCCTGGCGGAGGGGGTGTGAGCAGAGGGGCTGTTGCACAGAGGACCGCGGACGCTCTTCTACAAAATGCCGCTTTATCAGCGGTGCTTCTGTATACTTAAAAGCATGTATTGATTTTTTGATTGTTTGCTTTTCTTTTGCGAGCGCTCTCTCTGACATTTTCTGCTCCTGGCGCTCCTTTAAAGATAAGATATATTTGCTTTCTTTTAATTGTGAGAAAGAACTGTCATCTCTGTTTTGTAATGGAGCACAGTTTAAAGCGTTTGACTAAAGGGTGTTATTTCATGTCTAGAGGGCTCTAATAACGCGTTAACAGTGTGGGAGAGTTTATAAGGGCTTAAAATATATAAAAAATAACCATACAAACATATGGTTTCTACTTCATGATTTTCACCTATCAGCTGGGGGTCTGGAACGCATAACCCCCGATCGAGGAGGATTACTATATATATATATATATATATATATATATATATATATATATATATATATATATATAGAGATATATATATATATATAGAGATATATATATATATATATATATATATATATATATATATATATATATATATATATATATATATATATATATATATATATATATATATATATATATATATATATATATATATAGAGATATATATATATATATATATATATATATATATAGAGATATATATATATATATATATATATATATATATATATCTATATATAGATATGACAACAACACTCATATCAATGACAAAACAATTACATTAACAATCATGTTACGTTATTTTTAAAATGTTTGCTTTTCTTTTTCATACCTTCTTTAACACACTACTTCTCCACGGCGAAGCGCGGGTATTCTGCTAGTATATATATATAAAGCAAACAATCAAAAATTCAATACGTGCTTTTGTGCTTTTAAGTATGCTGAAGCACCGCGATAAAGCGGCATTTTGTAGAGGAGCATTCGTATCCTCTAGGCAAACAGCCTCTGTGCAAACAACCCCTCTGCTCACACCCCCTCCATCAGGCAGAGAGAGTGAGAGAGACAGAAAAAAGCAAACAATCAAGCACTGCGCGGGAAGAACATCGTATATCATTGAGGAGTTTTATTTAATATGCAATACATGCTCTGATTGGGTAGCTTCTAAGCCATTCGCCAATAGTGTCCCTTGTATGAAATCAACTGGGAAAACAAACTGAGGAAGCATGTACCATAAATTAAAAGACACATTATCCGCAGAAATCCATGAACCAGTGAAAAATCTGTGATATATATTTAGATATGCTTACATTTAAATCCGCGATGGAGTAAAGCCGCGAAAGTCAAAGCGCGATATAGCGAGGGATCACTGTATAAGAAAACCTAAAGGCCTGAAAGTAATAATACAACGCATTGTAAATGAGCTATTAATCAACTGTTAATACATGAAAGGAGGCATTAAATTAAGTTGCTCCTTTCAAAATATTGAAATTATAATGGAAAATGTTTACCTTTGTTTAATGAGACAACACGGTATATTAAATGAAAAAGCTGTAAATTGTTGACTTGTGATAATTTCCAGGTGATAAAGCTTGAAATAAAAGACAAATTGGGAAATGGTCATTTTCAGTAAAATAAAATTAGGTACTTTATAAAGAATAAACTAAAGAAACTTATTATAAAGTGGTGCACTGATTTTCTGATTAACTTTTGTAATAACTTGTATAAAACACAGCTGCTTTCTAATAGAATTTCCATGAATTGCTATAGCATTAGAATGAAGGTAAACAAATACATAAACAAATAAATAAAGCCTGGCACATTTTCATATTAATATTACAATTTACAGTATTTATTAAAATATTTGTATTTTGCAGATCTGGTGATGAAGGGATTTATCCTCATCTTACAGAATTTTGTGAAAAGAAGATTGAAAATCTATACCCCGAAAGCAGAGCTCTACGAAAAGATAAGGCACCAGCAACAGCAGTGTCTTTCACTTCACAGGAGTGGCAAGACATTTTGACAGATTTGGAGGTATGGTATATTAGAACTGCAAATGAGAAATAATTAAATTAAGATAAATACAATAAAGAAATAACATTTTTTATTACAATATGTATATTTTATCAACAAGTATCTATCTCTCTATCTATCTATCATCAATTCATGGTCATTTTTAAGTATTAAAATACAGTTTCCTGCATATGCATTGTAGTTTTGATGCACCTCTGTCGGGCTACTTGCTTTGTCTTCCTTATATTTTACTACTATGTTTGTAGTGAAAAGTCAAGCAAAATGACATCTTTTATTGGCTAACTAAAAAGATTACAATATGCAGGCTTTCGAGACAACACGGGCCCCTTCTTCAACAACATTTATTTATATAGCACATTTTTGTACAAAAAGTAGCTCAAAGTGCTTTACATAATGAAGAATAGAAAAATAAAAGACACAGTAACAAAATAAAATAAGTCAACATTAATTAACTTAAAATAAGAGTAAGGTCCAATGGCTAGGGTGGACAGAAAAAACAAAAAAAAACTCCAGATGGCTGGAGAAAAAATAAAATCTGTAGGGATTCCAGACCATTAGACTGCCCAGTCCCCTCTGGGCATCTTCGGTCAAGATGTAATCAAATCAATCATCTTGCCTGAAGAAAGGGCCTGAGTTTCCTCGAAAGCTTGCATATTGTAATGTTTTTAGTTAGCCAATAAAAGGTGTCATTTTGGTTAACTTCACTACATTCATAATGGCTAACACGGTATAACACCCTAGTACTACTACTATGTTTGAAATTTAAATAATGAATTTAGTTATTTGTTTCTTCAACTGACAGAACTGGACAAGTGATATTAAAGGCAAGGAAGAAGAAATTAAGCAACAGTTCATCTTTGAAAACTGTGAAAAAGTTCCATCAGTGCATGGGTCTAATGTGACAATCGTGTCATCTCGGGTAATGTACCAGTTTAAGGAATGTTTTATGATAGCTCCAAACTCCTGTTACAATGGTAGAAATGAATCAGTATGATTTTGTGTTTTCGTGATTAGCTTTTTGGTTAAAGTAAGCAATAAGAAAAAACAGTTTCTATAAATGTTAATGGAAATAGCCGTAGCAGTGACATTTTATAGGTAATAGCAATATAAATCTCCAGTTCTTCCATGTTTACACTTGTTCACTACTAAAATTGTGAGATGAAACATGGTGAACATACCACTTAGCTAATTATTAGGTACTGTTTCCCTTTACAACTGAGCCAAGGTGTATGGTTCTGTCTATTATTATAATTTGGCTTTTAAATATATACACAAACACTATGGTCTGGAATACCAGAATGATTAAAAAGGAAGAAAATTTTAAAAAGAAAGAAAACTCTGACTTGGCATTCATAGTCACAGTGAGGCATTATGCAGGTGTATTGCTGTTGATATAATGGAGCCCCAGTAGTATTTCTTGACACACTTCTGTTGAGTAATTAATTTGCTGAAAGTCCTCAATGTTTGTCAGCGTGGAAATGTACAACATTGTTCATAATGTCCCTACATTTTCCCAAAACTGAACCTGCCCTTTTAATTAACTTGTTAATTCAGTTTGCCTCTCTTGAAGTTATGTTATCAGCACTGTACAGTTTTATAAATGATGCCCCTGGGGAGTATAGAGTTTGTTATGCACTGAAGCAGTTTGCAGGATGAAAGTTAATACTGGCAGATCTGAATTGATCTCGCTCACAAAAAATGGCTTGCTGTTTGCTGGTTAGGGATAGGAGCTTCCTCATGTGAAGTAGCTCGAATAGCTTGTAATTGTGTTCATGAGTAACAGTTGAGGGTCAGAGTGAGAATGAAGGATGCATGTTTAATGTAACATACTCACCAACAAAGTCAAACACTCCAGAGATGATGATATCATTGGATGCAGAAAAAGCATTTGACATGATTGAATGGAAATACCTTTTCACTACATTAATTGAAATTTGAGTTTGGTCCAAACATTTGTGCATGGATCAAACTACAGAATACCAATCCAGAAGCTTCAGTTTGTATTAACAACATTTGTTCAGACTACTTTAAACTAGAATGTGGTACCAGACAAGGATTCCCCTTGTCACCACTGCCGTTTGAACTTACCATTGAACCACTGGCGGTTCACTGTCCAAATTCTTATCAGATAAAGGGGATTTTCAGAGAAGGACTGGAACAGAAAATTTCTCTATGTGCAGATGATATGGTACTGTATATATCAGTCCCACAAAATTATGTGCCTGCAGTCTTAACAGCACTTAAAGAATTTCAAAAGATCTCTGGTCTCAGAATTAATCTGAATAAAAGTGTACTCTTTCCAGTGAATTCTCAAGCATATAATACTAGATTAGACACTCTGCCTTTTATAATTGCAGATCAGTTTAAATACCTAGGGGTTGACATCACAAGTAAACACAAAGCTCCTTTTCAACAAAATTTCACCGTCTGTATGGACTTGCATAGATGATCAACCCTTCATCTCACTCTAGCTGGAAGAATTAACGTTGTTAAGATGAATATTATTCCCAAGCTTCTTTTTTTATTTCAAAACATTCCAATATACATCAATAAATCATTTTTTAAGCAATTAGATTCAACAATAACCTCATTTATTTGGAACTCAAAACATCCATGTATCCAAAGACCAACCCTACAAAGACCTAAGGCAGAAGGTGGCATGGCTCTACCCAACTTTCAGTTTTATTACTGGGAAGCAAACATACACGCTATAAATACTTGAACACAAATAGATGAACATACACAAGCCTGGTCCGCAATAAAAGTAAAATCCTGCAGTACTACTTTACAGTGCATCCGGAAAGTATTCACAGCGCATCACTTTTTCCACATTTTGTTATGTTACAGCCTTATTCCAAAATGGATTAAATCAATTTTTTCCTCAAAATTCTACACACAACACCCCATAATGACAACATGAAAAAAGTTTACTTGAGGTTTTTGCAAATTTATTAAAAATTAAAAAAACTGAGAAATCACATGTGCATAAGTATTAACAGTCTTTGCCATGAATCTCAAAATTGAGCTCAGGTGCATCCTGTTTCCCCTGATCATCCTTGCTGTTTCTGCAGCTTAATTGGAGTCCACCTGTGGTAAATTCAGTTGATTGGACATGATTTGGAAAGGCACACACCTGTCTATACAAGGTCCCACAGTTGACAGTTCATGTCAGAGCACAAACCAACCATGAAGTCAAAGGAATTGTCTGTAGACCTCCGAGACAGGATTGTCTCGAGACACAAATCTGGGAAAGGTTACAGAAAAAATTCTGCATCTTTGAAGGTCCCAATGAGCACAGTGGCCTCCATCATCCATAAGTAGAAGAAGTTCAAAACCACCAGCACTCTTCCTAGAGCTGGCCGGCCATCTAAACTAAGAGATCGGGGGAGAAGGGCCTTAGTCAGGGAGGTGACCAAGAACCCGATGGTCACTCTGTCAGAGCTCCAGAGGTCCTCTGTGGAGAGAGGAGAACCTTCCAGAAGGACAACCATCTCTGCAGCAATCCACTAATCAGGCCTGTATGGTAGGGTGGCCAGACGGAAGCCACTCCTTAGTAAAAGGCACATGGCAGCCCACCTGGAGTCTGCCAAAAGGCACCTGAAGCACTCTCAGACCATGAGAAACAAAATTCTCTGGTTTGATGAGACAAAGATTGAACTCTTTGGTGTGAATGCCAGGCGTCACGTTTGGAGGAAACCAGGCACCGCTCATCACCAGGCCAATACCATCCCTACAGTGAAGCATGGTGGTGGCAGCATCATGCTGTGGGGATGAACTGGGAGACTAGTCAGGATAAAAGGGAAAGATGACTCAGCAATGTACAGAGACATCCTGGATGAAAACCTGCTCCAGAGCGCTCTTGACCTCTGGCTGGAGCGATGGTTCATCTTTCAGCAGGACAACGACCCTAAGCACACAGCCAAGATATCAAAGGAGTGGCTTCAGGACAACTCTGTGAATGTCCTTGAATTGCCCAACCAGAGTCCAGACTTGAATCCGATTAGGCATCTCTGGAGAGATCTTAAAATGGCTGTGCACTGACGCTTCCCATCCAACCTGATGCAGCTTAAGAGGTGCTGCAAAGAGGAATGGGTGAAACTGGCCAGGGATAGGTGTGCCAAGCTTGTGGCATCATATTCAAAAAGACTCGAGGCTGTAATTGCTGCCAAAGGTGCTTTGACAAAGTATTGAGCAAAGGCTGTGAATACTTATGTACATGTGATTTCTCAGTTTTTTTATTTTTAATAAATTTTTAAAAACCTGAAGTAAACTTTTTTCACGTTGTCATTGTGGGGTGTTGCGTGTAGAATTCTGAGGAAAAAAATGAATTTAATCCATTTTGGAATAAGGCTGTAACATAACAAAGTGTGGAAAAAGTAATGCGCTCTGAATACTTTCCGGATGCACTGTATATTCCCTGCTTTGTGCCCCAATAAATGCTATTAGCAGTTATCCGCAGTATACTAACAACCCAATTGTGCTTTACTCACTCAGAATATGGAACCAATGTAGAAAGCACTTTAAGATGGAGAAGCTTTTATCTGTTGCACCTCTGCAAGAGAACCACCTCTTTCAACCCTCACAGACACATCTACAGTTTTTAATATCTGGAAAAGATTTGGGATTAAATTGCTTAGAGATCTTTATATAGAAAACATTTTTGCATCCTATGAACAATTACATTCCAAATTTAACTTTCCAGCTGCACATTTCTTTCACTATCAATCAAATTAGGAACTTTGTTAAACAGAACCTGCCAGATTTCCCTCATCTTACACCCTCATCCATGCTTGAAAAAATATTGCTCAATTTCAAGCACACCATCTCTGCAATATATAAAATTATTTTATAGTCCCTCCCTTTCAAAGATCCAAGAGGAAAATGGGAAAATGATCTCTTAATCATCAGAAAGGAGTGGAAAGTAGCAATGCAGAGACTTCACTCGAGCTCCATATGCACGAAGCATACGATTATTTAACTCAAAATTATATATTGAGCACATCTGTCTCTCCTAAAACTGTCCAAAATGTTTCCAGGGCAAGATCCAACCTGCGAACGCTGCAAATAAGTCCCAGCCTCACTTGGTCACATGTTTTGGACCTGCAACAAATTAACATCATTTTGGATCAAAATTTTTAAGTGCCTATCAGACAGCCTTAGTATCACAAGCCCTCCTAACACATTAACAGCTGTTTGGTGTTCATCCAGATGGTTTTAAAGTGGAGAAGGACAAACTGTGATTGCATTCACTACGCTTCTGACTTATTTTGCTAAACTGGAAGAATCCTGACTCTCCTCTTTTAAGTCAGTGGGAAATCGATGTTTTATACTATTTGAAATTGGAAAAAATCAAATATTCAGTTAGAGGATCTGTACAGAATTTTTTCAAAACCTGTCAGGATCTAATCAATAATATTTTGGAATAAGCTCTTAAAGCACAGAGGAAACAATTATCTCCTCATTTCTTTTTCTTCTCCATTCATCTCTATTGGTCTATTAAACTCATCAATTTAGGTATGTTTTCAAGCCTTAAATTTTACCCTGTTGGCCTTGCTCTCTCTCTCAGGGGTGGGGGTCGACTTGTTTTTCAATCTCAATCCTATTTTTTGTAAAAATTGATCGATTTGTATGGAATGATTACAATAAAATTATTTAAAAAAAAGAGCTGTATTACAAATATTGTATAAAAATACTGTGATTAAATATTCCTCTTAAGTCTACTGAAAACATATGTACCTGTTGTGATAAGTTCTGGATAGTGACCAAGATAATTAAAATGGCAAATGGTAGTTTTGTGCATAGTGTTGCTTTGCTTATATTGTTCATGTCAGAGTGAAGAGATTTACCATACAGGAAGGGGATGATTACGTTTAGTTTTTTTTTTTGTTGTTTTTTTTTTTTATGTAGTAAGGATTGGCTCTATAGATCACTACAGAAGTCATACGAGGTATAAAGCAATGAGAGAAGATCCAGAGTAGGGTCAGGGGATTTGGAATACATATATTTCTCAGTTGGATTGTGGAAAAAATAGTCACCACTCAGAATTATCTTGAAACTGTTGTTCATGACAGCGTGGCCTTGTCTGTCCAGCTTGACAAGTTTCAACCATGACCCTCATAAGATAGTGGTGTTGTATCGGTTCAGAATTTATACAAACTTTAGGACCTCAGTACCAGTGCTAAAACAGTTCTAAAGCAAACAACAAATAACTTGAGCATCCCAGACTCATCTCATAGCTGCTTTATTCTAATAGCTTGTAAACCCACGCTCCTTCCTGCTCCACCTCCTCACCACACTCAATAAATCATTAACAGGAATGGCGCCTGGCAATCTATAGTGCATTTATATAAATATATGCATTCAAAGACTTGAAAAGGGAGTGGGGGGCCTTCAACCTAGATGTAATAGTCTTTATTTTTTTTAATTTATTAAAAGCAAGCAACATACAATACAAACAAGTAAAACTTAACAAAACTATATTCAATTCAACCCCCACCCATGAGAAAGAGAGTAAAACTTTAAGAGTAGAAAAGAGGGAAGAGAATCATTTCCCCAATATAACTGCTTATTCTAAAATGTTATTGATTAGATCCTGCCAGGTTTTAAAAATGTTTTGCAAAGATTCTCTAAGTGAGACTTAGATTTTTTCCAATTTCAAATAGTATATAACATAATTTACCCACTTACTTAAGAAGCGGGCTAGGGTTCTTCCAGTTGAGTAAGATAGGTCTGCATGCTAATACCGAAGTAAAGACAGTTACAGTAAATCCTGTAAATGTGCCGATAAAGACAAGCTGCCTACTATTCCAACTCCCCACTGCCGCAGAACATGCACAAAATTATTTCTACAATAATCTATGTTAACACATTGTTAAAACAGAAAGATTTTTCATATTTTAGTAGTAAATGTCAAAATTTAGGCATAAACTATATATAACGTATGAAGCCTGAAGTCCAAAGATCAAATAAACACTTTCACAAAAGGTTCAAGGATAAGACAACCAACCGCTCCTGTGTAGACTTGTAATCAAGAGGACCTGGTTAGATCCTGATTGCATCTTATATTTACTGTTTTCAGTAGTGAGCTGCTCTTATCTATACTAATAAAAGACAAAGCCCTCACTGACTGACTCACTGACTCATCACTAATTCTCCAACTTCCCGTGTAGGTAGAAGGCTGAAATTTGGCAGACTCCTTCCTTACAGCTTACTTACAAAAGTTAGGCAGGTTTCATTTCGAAATTCTACGCCTAACGGTCATAACTGGAACCTACTTACATACATATATACGGCTATAGCCTGCAGCTCGGTCGCCCTGTAAGGCGAAGTTGCGTCCCTCATCGTCAAGCCTGCAACGTAATTGAGTGCCTGCCCATATAAGGCCGTCCATCAGCATTACACAATTGAGAAGGCAGCAAAAGAATATGAAACGAGTGATGCATACAAGCATATTCATAAGTGCAGCTACTGCGGAAACAAAGCACGGTGTAAACCTTAAGTTTAAATTAAGTTCATAGACACGCTGCTGCTGGCGTTTGTCATGCCTATGACGAATACGATATTCGCGATCTACAAGTTTAATGAGAAGACGCAGGGTATAAACAAGACTTTTGATCACTTTGTAACGGAGTTAAAATTGATGGTGAAGAACTGTGCTTATGCAAACGAAGATGAGATGGTCAGGGATAGAATAGTGTTTGGCACAAACTCAGCGAAAGTGCGAGAGAAACTTTTAAGTGCCTGGTCTGAGCTAACATTAAATAAAGCCATGGACATCACAAGATCGCACGAGATAGCACAACCACAGCTGAGAACCTTCGATGCATGTACTCCGAGCGGCTCACGTGAACTGACTGTGAACACAGTACGCACACAAAAAGCAAGACCTCCAAAGAGCGCTGAACAAAAAACGCATTACACAATTAAGAAGCCAGCAAAAGAATATGAAGCGTGTGACGCATACAAGCATATTCATAAGTGCAGGTACTGCAGAAACAAAGCACATGGTGGAAAAAGTCAATGTCCAGCTAAAGGAGGACAGTGTAAAAAATGTGGTAAATTGCACCACTTCGCCAACGTTTGCAGGACTGACAAAGGTAAACCCGTGCATGCAGTATGTGATGTCTCGGATAAAGAGGAAGACGAGCTGTTTATTGATGCAGTAAGAAAGGAACAACCCTCTGAATCTGAACAAGCCTTTGCAGACATATCGATAGGAAAGCAAAGTGTAAAGGTTAAGTTTAAATTAAGTTTATAGACATGCTGCCGCTAAATATTCGCAGGCAAATCCACAACTTAATACCGGGAATGCCTGTTAAACATCTTAGATTCACGGGTACCGATTTGGGTAGTGAACAGTTCAATGAATGAAACCTGTTATCTTTACAACGGCTCACAAACACGGAATATAGCTTGAACACAACACGTCCTCCATATTCGAACCTGATTGAAAGAACTAATGATAATCAAATCCTTTTTTTTAATTTTTTATTTGTATTAACTTTATTGCCTTCCTTTACAAATCAATCAAGTTTTACATAAAGAAAATTTGCCAAACAGCATGAAATTTAAGACCTGTAGACATACCTAAATTAATAGATTCTCTGTGCTTTATGAGATTATTTTAAAATATTATTGATTAGATCCTGCTATGTTTTGAAACTTTTTCCAATTTCAAATAGTATAACACATCAGTTTCCCACTGACTTAAAAGAGGAGAGTTTGGGTTCTTCCAGTTTATCAGGATAAGTCTGCGTGCCAAAAGTGTAGTGAGTGCAATTAGTTTGTTTGTCATTCTCCACTTTAAGCCCATCTGGAAGAACACCAAACACAGCTGTTAATGGGTTAGGAGGGATTGTGAGTACAAGGCTGTCTGAAAGGTAATTAAAAATTTTCATCCAGAATGATGTTAATTTGGTGCAGGCCCAGAACATGTGACCCAGTGAGGCTGGAACTAGTTTGCAGCGTTCGCAGGTTGGATCATGCCCTGGAAACATTTTGGAGAGTTTTAGTCGAGACAGATGTGCTCGATATATAATTTTGAGTTGTATAATTGTATGCTTTGCGCATATGGAGCTCGAGTGAATTCTCTGCATTGCTACTTTCCACTCCTTTTCTGATATATTAATTGAGAGATCTTTTTCCCAGTGACCTCTTGGATCTTTGAAAGGGAGGGATTGTAAAATGATTTTATATATTGTAGAGATGGAGTCTAAGTCCTTGAGATTGAGCAATATTTTTTCCAGCATGGATGTGGGTGCAAGATGAGGAAAATCTGGAAGGTTCTGTTTAACAAAGTTCCTGATTTGAAGATAGTGAAAGAAACGTGTAGTTGGAATTTTAAATTTGGAATGTAATTGTTCATAGGATGCAAAGATGGCGTCTATATAAAGATCTCTAAGCAAGTTAATTCCAAATTTTTTCCAGATATTAAAAACTGCATATGTTTGCGAAGGTTGAAAGAGGTGGTTCTCTTGCAGAGGTGCCACAGATAGAAGCTTCTCCGTCTTAAAATGCTTTCTACAAAACTGTAGAGAGGTTCAGATTATACTTCTCCCAGTGCGTCTCTCTATATCCTCCGTGTGGGAACATTATCATAAGGCTTAACAATCTTAATATTACACCTTCTACGTGCACCGAACCGTCCTTATTTCAAAGTCTTCTTTGCTTTACCGCTGGCTGCTTCTTTCCATTCACGATTTGCGTAGTGAACACTTCGATGAATGAAACCTGTTATCTTTACAACGGTTGACAAACAGGGAATGTAACTTTATAACAACACGTGTTCCAAATTCGAACCTGATTGAAAGAAATAATGATAATCAAATCCTTGATGGCAGCAACACTCATAACAGTCACAAAACAATTACATTGACAATCATGTTACGTTATTTTTAAAATGTTTCCTTTTCTTTTTCATAACTTCTTTAACACACTACTCCTCCGCTGCGAAGCATGGGTATTTTGCTAGTTGTTAATATTATACAGTACACACATACATTTGGTTTGCATCTACACTGTGTGCACAATTATTAGGCAAGTGAGTATTTTGACCATATCATTTTTAATGCGTATATTCCAACTCCAAGCTGTATTAACTTGAATGCTTATTGGATTTAAGCACGTCAGGTGATGTGTATTTGTGTAATGAGGGAGGGTGTGGCCTAAGGAGATCAACACCCTATATCAAGGTGTGCAGAATTATTAGGCAGCTAGTTTTCCTCAGGCAAAATGGGCCAAAAAAGAGATTTAACTGACTCTGAAAAGTCAAAAATTGTAAAAAGTCTTTCAGAGGGATGCATCACTTTTGGAATTGCTAAGATATTGGTGTGTGATCACAGAACCATCAAACATTTTGTTGCAAAAAGTCAACAGGGTCGCAAGAAAAGTGTTGAGAACAAAAGACGCAAATTAGCTGCCAAAGATTTGAGAAGAATCAAACGTGAAGCTACCAGGAACCCATTATCCTCCAGTACTTTCATATTCCAGAGCTGCAACCTACCTGGAGTGCCCAGAAGTACAAGGTGTTCAGTGCTCAAAGACATGGCCAAGGTAAGGAGGGCTGAAACCCAAACACCACTGAATAAGAAACATAAGTTGAAACGTCAAAACTGGGCCAAGAAATATCTGAAGACAGATTTTTTTCAAAGGTTTTATGGACCGATGAGATGAGAGTGACTCTTGATGGACCAGATGGATGGACCTGTGGATCAGTAATGGGCACAGAGCTCCACTCCAACGTGGAGGTGGGGTACTGGTATGAGCTGGTATTTTTAAAGATGAGCTAGTTGGACCTTTTGCATTGAAGATGAACTCAAAATCAACTCCCAAACCTACTGCCAGTTTTTCGAAGACACTTTCTTCAAACAGTGATACAGGAAAAAGACCATGATTTTTATGCAGGCCAATGCTCCATCACTTGCATCGAAGTTCTCCACTGCATGGCCAGCCAGTAAAGGCCTTAAAGATGAAGGAATAATGACATGGCCCCCCTTCCTCATCTGACCTAAACCCTATCGAGAACTTGTGGGCACTTCTTAAACGCTAGATTTACGGGGAGAAAAACAATACACCTCTCTGAAGAGTGTCTGGGAGGCTGTAGTCACTGCTCCACAAAAAGCTGATCGTCAACAGATCAAGAAACTGACAGACTCCATGAATGGAAAGGCTTATGACTGTTATTGGAAAGAAGGGTGGCTATATTGGTCATTGATTGATTGATTTATTTTTTTTTAAATGTCAGAGATGTTTATTTGTAAATTTTGAGGTGTTTATTTATTATTCTCACTATAACAGATGAAAATAAACAAGTGAGATGGGAAAATTTTCATTTTTCCTTTAGTTGCATAATAAATCTGCACACTAATAGTTGCCTAATAATTGTGCGCACATATGTATTCCCCTGATGATGTTCACACTCACATTTCCGTTGTGAAACATTCAGGTTTCAGGTTTATTAACATTTTGGATTGACTGATAGCACTGTGTTTGTTCCATATTAAAATTAATCCTCAAAAATACAACTTGCCTAATAATTGTGCACACAGTGTATAACAGACGGTGTACATTTATAGTACTTTTTTTTTCACTTTTATTCTCTTAGTCATGATCACGATACATACTACCACCCTAGGAATCTGACGCTGTTAGTTTTTTTTTTAAACTGGGAATAACTGTAGATGTGAGTGGTATTTTGAGGAAATGGAACTGTACATTCTCTGATCTGGAGGGATAAAAGGTGACACACAAATGCTGGTGAATATGCCTACTTCGTATCTCAACGTCACTTGATTTTTTTTTTATTCAGTTTTATTGAGTGTTCCTGCTCACGATGAATTAGTATGCACCTTATGGTCTATGATGTCAAAAAAAAAACAGATACATAGGTATATATGATATTTGGAATTATTTATTTTATTACCTGTATAGTACATTTCGGAAAACATTGTGGCACGGATGCAACATTATCTATATATATATATAATTCATTAAGGCAAGACACCCATGGAAAGCACGACGGAAGGGGCGTGGATTCACTAAGCCGCCGACAAGTAAGACACCTATGGCGCACGCAGGGAGGAGACACGCCCACCAACTCCAAGACCATTGGATACAACGACAACTCGCAGAGCCACGCCCACCAACTCGGGCATGACGACACAGAAAGAACGGCGTCATTTATATTCGTCTGTCGTAGAGGCCTCATGTACCTCCGAGCCACCTTGACTGTTCATAGAGTCATGTTTCTCGCGGAGGTGAGTCGCCATATGCAGCGTGTAAAACATTTTGCGAGGGGTATCCCATGAGATCCTTAAAACAATCCTTTACAACTGAGTTTAAAACACAATGAAATAAGCAGTCTTTAAAAACCGAGTTTTCAGTTACGACGCACGACCGCGTGCACCGTAGCAAACTGTTTTACACGCTACATACAGCAATTCGCATCCGCGACATGCGTCTTCTTCACTCACGGACAATTATATGTTGCTTTCTCCAGAGTTCCATCTCTTCATTCACTTACTGTTGTATTCTCACACCAACCCGTTTTAGACAACCGTGTCTTTCCAGAAGTGTTTAGCATTCAATAAATAATTATGCATGAGATTGAGCGTGTGTCTACCTGGCGCAGAGAGGCGTGGGTAAGCCGTTGAACCCCATTCGGGCTGCAAACCGCGGAATTCCCACTAAGTGCGACTCATACGCTCCCACTGGTTGCGTCCCTACCCTTTGTGCACACCTCGCTACTACCGTGGTCGGGTGTCTTGGTGGATTATATTTAGAAAAGCAGCCAATGACTCAAGTGACGAGTTGGAGGTGGGCACATGAGCGGGTAGTACATACTGAACGAGAATTCAGCAGACTAGCATGACGGAGGGAGCTGAATGGATGTTCTTCTCCTCTCCTCCCGTTCCACACTCCGCGCCGTGCACCCCCATCCCTCCGTCTGGCAAGAGAATGCGCGATTGCGGTCCGCCAGTTTTCAGTCACGGACGATTGTGTGTTGGTTCGTTCCATGCATTGTTACAATGTTGCTTTTCTTGTTGATTTATTACATTACCGATTTTTCAAATGTTAATTTTCTCCCTGTGCTTAAAAATCATTAAAAAACTGGCCTGATTATGCGGCGAATGGTACGCCGTGGGTTGGCTAGTTCATATTATTCATATTCATTCACATAACATCTTGTGGTTGTAATCAGTGACCGCGTGTTTTGTTTTTTTTTTTTCCCCGATTTTGCTAGTCTCCACTTTGCTGTATGGTGGTGTTTTTTTTGTACTCCAGGACATGCAGAGGAAAGAATAGCACAGAGAGGTCAGCTCAGTTCTATATGCAATCATCAAATTCAAATGTTAACAGTTCACACACATGCAAGGACCGTCCTTCCTACATTTACGACATGTGTACCTGTTGCAAACATCACAGGGGCCGGAGCCTGCAAGGTCTTCTTCCATAGGCTCGGACCCGAAAGTGACGTCAAGAGGGCCAGGTGGAATTTCCCGTGAATGGTCTGCAGGAAAGGGAGAAAAAAAGTCGGTGCAGTCTGCCACATCCCTGTCTGATTCGGAATTGCTCTTACTCAACCCTTTAGCTGCCTCCATGCGCACGTGTGACGATATATATTGCCGTCTTCTGTGATAAATGTAAGAGTCCAAATGAAATTTAAGGGGCCACCCCAATTACCTGAAATAATATGGTGAGACAAAATAACAGGCACATGATAGCATAATAAAGAACAGAAACATTTGTTCAGGCTGCAGTTGATCAGCTCTAAAGAGCAATCGGGCTTCGGGGCCAGACCTCTGACAGGCAAATGGATCGTCTACCAAATGAGACACCACCTTCTTGGACCACCCTGATTTTATAGCTCATGAACCAGAAGGTGCAGAGTCAATTGCCTTCAATGGATGTTTTCTCAGAGTTGTGGGTAGAAAAAGAGACAGAATAGTCAGTGATCATGCCCCCTGGTGTCCCAGGGACATGCATGCACCACAATATATACTGTATAATATATGTAGGACTAGCAGAATACCCGCGCTTCGCAGCGGAGAAGTAGTGTGTTAAAGAAGGTACGAAAAAGAAAAGGAAAAATTTTAAAAATAACGTAACATGATCGTTAATGTAATTGTTTTGTCATTGTTATGAGTGTTGTTCTCATATCTATCTATATATATATATATCTCTATCTATCTATCTCTATATATATATATATATATATATATATATATATATATATATATATATACTAATAAAAGGCAAAGCCCTCACTCACTCACTCACTGACTCACTGACTCACTCACTCACTGACTCATCACTAATTCTCCAACTTCCCGTGTGGGTGGAAGGCTAAAATTTGGCAGGTTCATTCCTTACAGCTTCCTTACAAAAGTTGGGCAGGTTTTATATCGAAATTCTACGCGTAATGGTCATAACTGGAAGCAGTTTTTCTCCATTTACTGTAATGGAGATGAGCTTCAACGCCGTGGGGCGGAGTTTCGTGTGACATCATCACGCCTCCCACGTAATCACGCAGTACATAGAAAACCAGGAAGACCTCAAAAAAGCGCTCAAGAAAACATGCATTATATAATCGAGAAGGCAGCGAAACAATAAGAAGCGAGCGAGTGCCATATACAACCATATTCATGAGTTCTGCTACTGAAACAAAGCACGATGTAAACCTACACTTTAAATTAAGTTCATAGACAGGCTGCCGCTGGCGTTTGTAATTTAGTGCCTGCCCATATAAGGCCGTCCGTCCGTCAGCGGCAATCCAATAGCAAACTGCCACGGGTAAATATTCACGGGTGAAGGACTGTGCTTATGGAGAGGAAGATGAGATGGTCAGGGTGGTGTTTGACACAAACTCAGCGAAACTGCGAGAGAAAGTTTTAAGTGCCAGGACTAAGGTAACATTAAATAAAGCTATGGACATAGCACGAGATGGCACCAGCACAGCTGGGAACCTTCGATGCAAGTACACCGAGTGGCTCACGTGAACTGGCGCAGTGCACAGATAAAAGCAACAGTTCCAAAGAGCTGAACAAAACCGAATTACACAATTGAAAAGGCAGCAAAAAATATGAAGCGTCTGATAAGCATATTCATAAATGCAGCTACTGTGGAAACAAAGCACACGGTGAAAAAAGTCAATGTCCTGTTAAAGGAAGACAGTGTAAAAAAAACCCGTGCATGCAGTGTGTCAGGTCTCAGATAAAGAAGATGACGAGCTGTTTATTGATGCAGTAAGAAACGAATCGATGAATGAAACCTGTCATCTTTACAACGATTGACAAACACGGAATGTAACTTGAACACAACACATCCTACAAATACGAACCTGATTGAAAGAAATAATGATAATCAAATCCTTGATGACAGCAACACTCAATAACACTCACAAAACAAATACTGTATATTGACAGTCATGTTACGTTATTTTTAAAATGTTCCCTTTTCTTTTTCTACCTTTTTTAACACACTACTTCTCTGCTGCGATACGCGGGTATATATATATGTATATATATATATATCCCGCTCTACATACTCGAATAATAAACTACAATAAACTACAGATCCCATAATGCAGCGCTTCAGCTGCCTTGCCGAACACTTACCGCTTACTAGAGTTATTGCGCACTGAGTTTGCACGGCGCTTTGGTGACTTTGAAGAACAAAAAAAGTCCGTCTACATGCGGCTCGAACCTTGTGCATGTTTGGTAGCACATATCTGTGTGAGAAGCTCTTCTCAGTGATAAAGACTAACAAAACAGCACACAGGAGTCGCCTCACTGATGAGCACCTGCAATCCATGCTGAGAATCTCCACAACACAGAACCTCACACAAAACATAAACGAACTTGTTGCCAAAAAAAGATGCCAGGCGTCCAGCTCTAAAATGACATATGAGCAAAGACAACTGAATGATTTGATTTGTTATTGCACGTAAGAGCGGGAGTCAACCGTTTTAACAAACAGCGTATTGCACTGATCTGAAATAGCTGTGTGTGTATATATGTAGATATGTATGTATATGTATATATATGTTTATATATATATGTGTGTATGTGTGTATGTATATATGTAGATATATATGTATGTATATATGTGTATATGTATAGATATATATATATATATATATATATATATATATGTATATATATGTATATATATGTATATATATGTATATATATATGTTTATGTGTGTGTAAATATATGTGTATATATATATATATATATATATATATATATATATATATATATATATATATATATATATGACAACAACACTCATCACTCACAACATTGACAATCAGGTTACGTTATTTTCAAAATGTTTCCTTTAATTTTCATTGCTTCTTTAACACACTACTTCTCCGCTGTGAAGCGCGGGTATTTTGCTATGTAGATATATATATATGTATGTATATATGTGTGTTTGTATATGTATATGTGTATATGTATAGATATGTGTATATATATATGTTTGTGTGTGTGTGTAAATATATATATTTTGCTATGTAGATATATACATATATATATGTAGATATAGATATATATATAGATAGATATATATATAGATATATATATAGATATATAGATATATATATATAGATATATATATCTATCTATATATATATATATATATATATATATATATATATATATATATATATATATATATATATATAAATACCGCTTGGCAGCGGCAGAAGTAGTGTGTTAAAGAAGTTATGAAAAAGAAAAGGAAACATTTTAAAAATAATGTAACATGATTGTCAAAGTAATTGTTTTGTGTATTTGGTGGCAGCATCACTAAGTTATTTTCGTCTAGCTGCATCAGAAAATGTACCACGACGTCTGACACGCCTCCTTTTTACTGTTTTCTCACAGCTTGGATTGCTGCGGTCATATATATATATATACACACACACACACACACACACACACATATATATATATATATATATATATATATATATATATATATATATATATATATATATATATATATATATATATACCTACCTATCTACATCATATATACACACACATACATACATACATACACACACACAAATTATATATATATATGTGTGTATGTATGTATGTGTGTGTGTATATATACTTGTGTGTATGTTTGTATGTGTCTATATGTGTGTGTATAGCTTTGGTCACTGAGTGCAAGGGAAAAATAATAAAATATAGTCTAAGTTATTAAACAGTAAAACATTAACGTTTTAAGAAGTACAGGTACATTGAGCAGTACTGGAGTGGTTGGGTAAACTACATTTTAAAGACTGTGTAACACAACAGGTAAGTAACTAACAGCAGCTAAAATGTATATGGATCATCTCTCGTAGTAGATCCCTTTTGAAAGGCGCTACACGCGGCTGTGGTATAGAAATTACATTTTCTATGTGAACGCTCAAATTTGTGCCTCTGGTAATGTGCCTTACCGGCAATTAAAGAAAATTAGTTTTGTGTCCTCTGCAGTGTTAAGAGAGAAAGGCTTTGGTTTGGGATAAAAGGAAAAAAGGTGTAAAGAAAGGAAAGTTGCCTTTTTCTTTTATATAGTATAGAGAGATGTGTTCGCTGACGTATGATCGCCTTTTGGGGACAGTCGTGGGTCTTGTGTAGACTGGTGAGACGCCCCGCCATTAATCGGCTGTGATGGCACTGTCAGTCCTCCACTCGTGCGTATCTTCATAATCCGAGCTGAGGACCTCATAATCGTATACGTGCAAAAAAAAGTGTGAATCGCCTTAATATTATTTTGCCGTGGTGTAGAAAAGGGGTCCCGTGTTTGCACTTGTCTGGGCTATAGCGCAGTTGGAGGAAGAAAAAAATTAAAAGTGCTCACTTTGACTTAACAAAGGCCGGCACAGCTATGTGCGCGCGCGCTGGCTGCTCGACTTTTGCTGGGCAGGAGACCCCTTTTGTACACATGTTCATGATATCAAAAGTCTCAGCGCTCTTTGGAGGTAATTCATATATTATATATATAGCAAAATACCCGCTACCAGGAGAAGTAGTGTGTTAAAGAAGTAATGAAAAGAAAAGGAAACATTTTAATAATAATGTAACATGATTGACATTGTCATGAGTGTTGCTGTCATATATATTCCTGCCTAAATAAGTCACCTCGCTTGCTCTTACTTTTTACCGCTCATTTAATCATGGCTAGTGGCGGAAAAATTATAAAATGGAAGGAGGATGGCTTTACCAAAACAATTATTGATGGCTTAATCGATTATTCATAAAGCTTGAATTGGTGATCTGTTTTTCTGTGTTAACCTCATATTTTTTCATACTTCTTCTCAAACTAAGGTGGTGCGAGGGTAAAATGAATCGGGATGCGCTGATCAATGTAATCGTGTACCAGGAAATCATGCATTGACAAAAGCTCCCTTTGCTTGTAATGCAAAGTGTGATTAAATGCATTATTTTTAACGCTTATGGAGCACATGCATCAAGCTTCTCAGCTGTGCTTGTGCTAAGAAAAGGAAAGATTTTAAAAATAACGTAACACGATTGTCAATGTAACCTTTTGTAAGTAGTGCCTGGAGGATTCAGTGTGGAGAAACTCTAGAGACAGCGGGTGTATTAACTTGTGGATTTTTCTGTGAGTATTTGGTGGCAGTGTGACGAAGTTGCTTCGGAAGATGGCGTTAGCCGCGGAGCTCAGCTCAGAGCGAAATGAGGTAAATGGGAGGGAGATGATGACGTGACTCCCCACCCGCCTTTAACTGTCAATCCCCACAAACACAGTCTCGGAATTTGCATAAGCACACCCCTTCACCTACAATTTT
This sequence comes from Polypterus senegalus, assembly GCF_016835505.1. Lineage (NCBI taxonomy): Eukaryota > Metazoa > Chordata > Cladistia > Polypteriformes > Polypteridae > Polypterus > Polypterus senegalus. The sequence goes on from NC_053168.1 coordinate 94,209,328, forward strand.
AACTTAGTTACAAAGTGATCAAAACTCGCTTATATCCCGCGCCCTCTCATTAAACTTGGTATCCCGCATTACCTGTGGGCATGTGAAACGCCAGTGGTAGCCTGTCTATGAACTTAATTTAAAGTTTAGGTTTACACCTTGCTTTCTTTCCGAGGTAGCAGCACTCATGAATATGGTAGTATATGTCACTCGCTCGCTTCTTATTGTTTCGCTGCCTTCTCAATTATATAATGCATGTTTTCTTAAGTGCTTTTTGGAGGTCTTCCTGGTTTTCTACGCACTGCGCTGACAGTCAGTTCACGGATTACGTGGGAGGCGTGATGATGTCACACGAAACTCCGCCCCCCCCACGTCATTTCAGCTCAATTCCATTACAGTTAATGGAGAAAAATACCTTCCAGTTATGACCATTAGGCGTAGAATTTCGAAATGAAACCTGCCCAACTTTTGTAAGTAAGCTGTAAGGAATGAGCCTGCCAAATTTCAGCCTTCTACCTACACGGGAAGTTGGAGAATTAGTGATGAGTGAGTGAGTGAGTGAGGGCTTAGCCTTTTATTAGTATAGATTTAACTTTATATATTCACAATGTGTAAGAGCATATAGTGTACACTGTACATTCAAATCTTACTTGCCTGTCTTTGTGACTTCACTTTACATATTCATGTTTGACTTTGTACACTAGCTGACCACTTTATTAGCTACACCTTGTTAGTAGTGGGTTGGAGCCACTTTTGCCTTCAGAACCTCCATAATTCATTGTGGCATAGATTCAGCGAGGTGCTGGAAACATTTCACAGAGATTTTGGTCCATATTGACATGGTAGCATCATGCAGTTGCTGCAGATTTGTCAGCTGCACATCCATGATACAAATCTGCCGTTGTGCCACATTCCAAAGGTGCTCTATTGGATTGAGATCTAGTGACTGTGGAGGCCATCTGAGTACGTATAGTGAACTTATTGTCATGTTCAAGAAATTGGTTTGATATGATTTGAGCTTTGTGACATGGAACATTATCCTGCTAGAACTTGCCTTCAGAAGATGAGGTACACTGTAGTTATAAAGGGATGGACATGGTCAACAATAATACTCATGTAGGCCATGGCATTTAAACAATGCTTATTTGGTAGTATAACTAGCCTAATTTGAAACTTCTGTCTTCCTTGCTGCTGTAATATTTAGGATTAATTCACCTAGCCCAAGCTAAAACTCATCAACACTTATTAGTGATCACAAAAAATATTAGCTCCAACAACAGATGTAAATTGTAAAAGATGTATATTTTAACTCTGCTGTTAGATACAAATAATCCATACATAAGCATACATATATTTGCAAATATCAAACAATGAAATCTCCCAGACCTCCCACTGATTATTACAACTCACTCCTTAGGTTTTGGCATGCAAGATATTGTTTAAAAATAAATAAAATACACACACACACTGTCTAATATTAATCCTTCTTTACTATTTAGTCAGTTCAAACAGCAGAACTGACAAAGGCATACATACATATATCTATCTATATATATATATCTATCTATATATATATATCTATCTATATATATATCTATACATCTTATACATAACACAGAGTGTGACTAGGGAGTACTCGATACTGTGTCCTCCGCAGTACACGAATCAATCTAACCCACAGGGTTCTCCAGTGGCCTGGTGGACATTTATAGGTATTAAAGCTGTTATTGTATAAACTTTCTTCTAAAGCAGTGGTTTGCAGAATGCAATCAGTGGATTAGATTAGATAAAACACATTTTATCCAAAGGGAAATTTAGTTGCATACAGCAGCAGAATCATTAAAAACAAGGAAACAGACCTACAGGGCAAATAATACAGTCAGTCTGTCAAGAAATAATGTAAGTTGTACAGAAATTGCAAAATAAATGACATTTGAAGGAGGTATTGAATTGTCTCATATTATGATTTTAGCAGGCAGAAAACTTCCCTAGAGGCACTTCTTAGCACACAGTGGTGAAATGAGCAAGTGCTCCAAGACAATAACTTCTGGAGGAGGTGGAGGGGATTTTTCATGATGGCCACCATCCCCTTTTCCAAAACCTCTTCTAGTGTGTCCAGGATTAACCCTGTGATGTAGCAGGCTTTCCCAATATGTATGTTCAGGCATTTTGCATTTTCTGAGCTCAAGGTGCTTCTCAGGAGACTTCAGAATAGAACAATACACTGTCTCCTACTGACTGATAAAACATTTTCAGCCACTTGCTGCATATTCTCATTAGGAAGTACAGTCTGCTCTGGCCCTTCTTGTACAGCACCACTGTGTTGTCAGACCAGTTCAGTTTGCTCTTTATATGAACCTCCAGGTACTCGCAGCTCTGTACCACTTCCACATCTTACCCCCGGATGGTGACTGGTCTCAGAGTCTCTTTGGCATGCTTGAAGTCCATCACCAACTCTTTAGTCTTATTGAAACTGAGTTGCAGGTGTTTTTCCCTGCACCACAAGACAATACCTCCACATCCTTCATTTACTCTTTTTGTTTCCATTATTAATGTGGCCAGTGATGGACGAGTCATCTGAAAATGTTTGTAGGTGTCTGGTATTGTACTGTAAGTTTGTTGTGTAGAGGGTAAGCAGTAAGGGAAACAGGACAGTTCCCTGAGGTGTTCTAGTATTACACACCACTATTTCTGACACACTGACCCATAACCTCACAAACTGCTGTCCATTGGTCAGGTAGTCCATAATCCAGGAGATCGTGGGGACATCAAGATGCAAAACCTTGAGCTTCTTCTCCAGTTGATGAGGCAGAATAGTATTAAAGGCACTGGGAAAATCAAATAACATTATCATGACTGTAGTGCCAGCTTTGTCCAGGTGGGAGTAGACTTTGTGGATGGAACATGTAGATCAGAGCATTTTCCACACCCATCTGTGCCTGATGGGCAAACTACAGAGGATCCAGATGTTTTGAAACCAGGGGTCATAGCTGTTTTAAGACCAGCCTCTCTAAGGTCTTCATGATGCATTAAGTAAGAGCAGGTTGTATGAGGTCCTTGGCATCACTGGGTCTAAACTGGATGTTTTCTGCAGGTGGGGAATGTTCTACAAACACAGGGAAAGGTAGAATAGGTGCTAAAGGGCCCCAAAGAGATGGCTGGAATATGTTTTCTGCACCCTGTGGCTGATCCCTTCTGGGCCAGCAGCCTTGTTCATGTAGAGTTTCCCAGCTCTCTCCTCACTTGATCAGCAGAGACCAATAGTGGTGGTTCGTGAGTAAGTGCCAAGTGGTCTTTGACCTGACCTAATCATATTTTGGAATAACTTACTTGTTGTTGATAACACCACATGAAATGGATCTAAGACACTGACCACAGAGCACCATTGCTGACTTTCTACTTACTTCTAAATTTCTCTTTCCTGCTGAGATCCTATGATTGTAGTGATTGCTTCCTCTCTTTCTCACTTTCAGCATTTCTTTAAATGCATTGTCTCGCTTATGTCTAGCCCAACCCTTTCCTATGTGGGAGTCTTGCCCTTAAATCCACTTTTTTGTCCACCTCACGAGTCAACTACTGGCAGAAACACACCCTTAATTCTACATTCAAGGCTTTATCATGCATCATTGGCTAAAATCTAAGACTTTGCAATGTAAACCTGGCCCCTATAATTGAAGGACCGGGGGAGAGAGCATGCACAGGGCACTGCCTACTACAGAGCATTAGATGGTGGCCTCCCTGAGTTGCATGGGAATTGGAGTTCAGCACAGCCCTAGTGGGTTCTGTGGGTGCTGCATGGACTGCAGAGCCCTACTTTGTTGGACTTACTCCCAGGTGGTTAAGGATAAAAGAAGCCCGCTGCCATTTCTCCGGGAGCCAGAGTCAAGAGGGAGAAGATAGAGCTTGCTGGAGGAGGAAGCAAAAACGGAAAAAGAAATGAAGAAGAAAAACATTCTGTAATTATTGGGTTTTGTACTGTCCTATGTGGGTGGGAAATCAAAAAGGAATCCTTTCCCACAGCATAATAAAAAGCCTGTGTGTGTAAGCACTTGTGTCTGGGCCTGACTATGTCAGGTTTTGGGAGCTGAGCCCCCTCCGCAGGCCACTAATGTTAATCTTGAAATGCAGACTTCCCTTCCAGGGGGGCAGTGTCAAGTATCTGTTAGGCAAGAGATTTAAATAATGTGGGCAAAACCAACAAAAAAAAAGCCACCATGGTAGCTAGCTCATGGTGTAGCAATGCAAGAATTAGCTTGCAACATAGAAAGAGACTGATGAGCCGTGCAAGTTTCACAGAAGCCCATTTTTGTTGTCTTCCTTTAGGACACCTTCCAAAGGCATAACAACAAGAGTACTACAGACTCTTAAATGAAAGAGGTACTTTCCAATAAAGTTCCCTATTTAGAATTGTTAACACAGTATTTGAGCCAGTGTGCCAATTCTTCTTCTTTTCAATTTGGGTCATTATAGTATTACTTAAAACATGACTACATGTAGAAAAAAGAATGCCATAATTGTAACACAGAATTTATGATAATGGCTGTTGATCTGCCATATCTTGTACTTTGACAAAGTGATCCATGGTCCAAAACAGTTTGAGAACCATTATTCTAAATTGGTGAAAGCAAGAAACAGGAGAACATGTCCTATATTAATAACAATAAACATTACAAGCATATGAGTTGTATTTATACTCTTGCACATTACTGACATTCTTCTTTGCATTTCCCAAACTGAAATTTCCACTACTGGTGTCAGATAATGTTCAGCATCAGCAATTATAGTTCAATCTTTGGTGAAATGTATTCATGTTTTAAAAATTGTGGGAGCTATTATTTTTAACTCTTATTTCTATTTCATCTGGAGACTTTTAAATATAAGAGTGACCATCCACAATTACTCCTAAGCCTTGCTTGAAACAAAAGGCTATATCTGATGTTACTATCATTTTATTGTCAATTTTACTAATTTTCTCTAGAATTCCATTTTTCTTTCAGTTTTGACTTGATGCATTTATTTGAATGTACCTCCTGATCTTTCATCTCCTGACTTAGTTGTATTATCTTCATATGAAGCCCAAGTACAGTTAATCAGCATCCTTAATTCAGGAGCATCTTCTGTATTTCTCCCATGTTGTGCTCTGATGCCAGTTGTTGATCAGGTTCTATGTCTGTCTCCTTTTCTTCAACCTATGACAAACTATGATATGCCACTGATGTTGACTTAGACTTAAGTGGCTCTTTAAAGGTATTTTTCTATTCCCTTTGTTTTCCTGAAAATGTACTCATTGCTTTTAAAAGTTGCACCAGGATTCTTAAAATATAGGATATCACAAATTTTAATTAAAAAAATGCAACAATAAGCACCACTTCCAGCATAGAAGGGTCTGAAATATTCATCCACCATAAGAGGACAAGACCAGTTTTGTAAATATGACTTGCGTTTGCCCTGTAGATGACTGGTGTGCTTTCCTGGACAGCTCTACCTACAATCTTTGACTGAAAAATACAGTTTTGAAAAATCTTTGCATTAATATATGTTTTATCCTTTATTTATAGGAGAAAGCTATCAATGAAAAACCTAAAAGAAAGAAAAGAATAGCTCCTCGTGACTATAAGGAATGGGACAAGTAAGTTCATGAAATTTGCATTATCACATAAAATTTTTAGAACTGTAACATACTGTACTGTATGCACTGTACTGCACTGTAACTGTAATATAGAACTGTAACAGAAAGTTAAGAAAAAAAAATTGATTTACTGTAGCATATGTCTGAAAGTCAATATTTATATTTAGAATTTTTTTATACTGAAAATTTTTAGCTTGAAAAATAAGATATTAGTTATTTATATTTTCACCATGACTTAATCAAACATAGACCTTGTTGTTTTAATAAATTGTTTATATGCACACATTTGATATTTAGAACAATAAATGCATTAGAAAGAGTAAGAAGTAAATATGAATTACCTCCCATACAAATGTATGTAAACCACAAGTTGTATTAGTTCATTACAGTAAGTATAACTAAGGACTAAAATGTTTGGGTTTTTCATTGGTTCACATGCTGCTAACAATCGGTATATTGTATGTGAAGGGGGCTGCAATGTAAAGGTAAGAAACTAAATTTAGTATTGCTCATTTATTTCTCACTCTACATGTTAGTATAATACACTATGATATGTGGAGACCTCAGACATCTTCATAAAGGATTTTCAGACCACACCCAAGGATCTTCAGACCTCTCTTGTCACAACTTATGTTCATTCTTCAACATCATAATAGACTTTGAATAGCAATGGCATTTGTGTGGAGGTCGCCAGTAGAAAAACATTTGCTTGTTTAAAAAAAACACTAATTTTATTTTCCTTATGATTATGTAGAGTGTGTTTTTGACCAAAATAAAACACAAAATTTAGTTACAATGTAACACTACTAACAAAACACCACTAATGAAATGCTGTTGCAAAGGGGAGGGGGAGTGATTTAGGGCTGCTCAGGTGACTGTGGACCTATAAAACCTGGTGTCCCTGAAAGAACTGTACATTCAGAGTTACACCAAAATATCAGCCCTTCTGTTTGAGATTTGTAAACATATGTATTCTCCAGTATGACAGTGATCCTAAATGTTCCAACAAATCTACTAAAAATTAACCACAAATAAAGAATTTTTAGGTTTCAAAATGACAGATTTAAAGTAACAGATGGCAATGTAATAGAACTGCAGAATCCAGATCTTTACAATACAGACAACAAGTCTGAAGCATTTCAAGCAATTTTGTAAGTAGCAATAGGTAAAAGTACCTCGGTGCTAATCTGGAAGAGTCATTGGTTTCGTTAGGAAATATTTGATTGGAAATTGTCTTTTTGCATTACTTTTCGTGATCAAGCCGAAGATCACAGTTTATCCTAGATTTATGTTCTTTGTTCATTATCTGTTTTTGTTTATGGGGTTTATTTATTTGGTGTTGTCTTTACGCAGAAAACAGTTCTTTCATTATGTATCAGATCAACATTGGACATTCTTTTGCACAGCACACAAAATTAGTATATTTCGAGAAGGTTGTTCCCTTGATGTTTATCCATATCATCATCTGGTAATTAGACTGTATGTCTGAATTGTGTTCTATTAGTGGGGTGCAAGTCATATTAGGTTTGGTTGTGTCTTAGTGGCTCATGGCTGCTGCAATACTGAAAACTGGGTTTCATTAACAAAGGATGTTCTTATAAAAATGGCACATTTTAAAAAGCACAATACAGATTATCTTTCCTTATGTCTATGTGCCTGTTTCCCTATGACACCAATGAACCCATTACTGTTTTTGTTTAACTATGGAAAAATTATTTTTTAATGCACTCACACCTGCAAATTTTTTAAACAAAAGAAATTACTGTTTTTCTAGGAAATTCAAGGAAAAGATGATTTCAGAATGCTAAATGTTATTATACAGCTGTGTTAACTGTTTCTGTCTTGGGCTTGCCAATGACTGTTAGAACAATTTTCACAAGAACAGGCCATTCAGCCCAAGAAAGTTTGTTAATCATATTCACCTATTTTCTCCAAAATTACATCAAATTAGTTTTTGAAGGTACTACCTGCTAATTTTGAACACTTTGATCATGTTACCTCCTAATCTTTTTCTTCATCCTCTTCCTCTTCATCTTTTCAACTTCGATGTTGGGTTGATGTTTTATAGGTTTCAGTATGATTTTTGTGGCCAGATTTCTATCCTGACACCCACTCTAGCATTGGTTACCAGTTCTTGCAAAAAAAAAAGAAAAGTAATTAATAATATTATTTATATTTTATAAGATTATCTTCTTTTTTCGGCTACTCCTGTTAGGGGTTGCTACAGAGGATCATAATATTATTTATTATTAATAAGATAAAATGTAATGTGATGCCCAGTCATCTTTGCAAATTTGTTGTGATTCAGCTTTGTTTGAGGGTTTTCTAGCATGAACCGTCTTTTTAAGGTCATGCCATAGCATCTCAATTGGATTCAGGTCAGGACTTTGACTAGGCCACTCCAAAGTCTTCATTTTGTTTTTCTTCAGCCATTCAGAGGTGGATTTACTGGTGTGTTTTGGGTCATTGTCCTGTTGCAGCACCCAAGATTGCTTCAGCTTGAGTTGATGAACAGATGGCCGGACATTCTCCTTCAGGATTTTTTGGTAGACAGTAGAATTCATGGTTCCATCTATCACAGCAAGCCTTCCAGGTCCTGAAGCAGCAAAACAACCCCAGACCATCACACTACCACCACCATATTTTACTGTTGGTATGATGATCTTTTTCTGAAATGCTGTGTTCCTTTTACGCCAGATGTAACGGGACATTTGCCTTCCAAAAAGTTAAACTTTTGTCTCATCAGTCCACAAGGTATTTTCCCAAAAGTCTTGGCAATCATTGAGATGTTTCTTAGCAAAATTGAGACAAGCCCTAATGTTTTTGCTTAACAGTGGTTTGCGTCTTGGAAATCTGCCATGCAGGCCGTTTTTGCCCAGTCTCTTTCTTATGGTGGAGTCGTGAACACTGACCTTAATTGAGGCAAGTGAGGCCTGCAGTTCTTTAGACGTTGTCCTGGGGTCTTTTGTGACCTCTCGGATGAGTCGCCTCTGCGCTCTTGGGGGTAATTTTGGTCGGCCGGCCACTCCTGGGAAGGTTCACCACTGTTCCATGTTTTTGCCATTTGTGGATAATGGCTGTCACTGTGGTTCGCTGGAGTCCCAAAGCTTTAGAAATGGCTTTATAACCTTTACCAGACTGATAGATCTCAATTACTTCTGTTCTCATTTGTTCCTGAATTTATTTGGATCTTGGCATGATGTCTAGCTTTTGAGGTGCTTTTGGTCTACTTCTCTGTGTCAGGCAGCTCCTATTTAAGTGATTTCTGGATTGAAACAGGTGTGGCAGTAATCAGGCCTGGGGGTGGCTACTGAAATTGAACTCAGGTGTGATACACCACAGTTAGGTTATTTTTAACAAGGGGCAATTACTTTTTCACACAGGGCCATGTAGGTTTGGATTTTTTCTCCTAAATAATAAAAACCATCATTTAAAAACTGCATTTTGTGTTTACTTGTGTTATATTTGACTAATGGTTAAATGTGTTTGATGATCAGAAACATTTTGTGTGACAAACATGCAAAAGAATAAGAAATCAGGAAGGGGGCAAATAGTTTTTCACACCACTGTATATGCAATTCTTACAAGGATAAAAGATTGGGGAAATCGCATGATGCTCCATGGTAATGGCTGCTTATATGGCTTCTTCACCTTGCTTCAACTGGAACCCTCTTTTGAATAGTAGTTGTCATATATGTTACTGCCAAAGTTGCTAAGTTTTCTTCTTACTTTACACACTAAGCTCATCATGTTCAAGACATGACATATGACAGTTGTAATGGATGGCTGGTTTCATATTCCGGCCCTCATCCCCAGGAGGAGCTCTCCCGAGAGCATGTACGGGCCCCGAATTCCAGCAGGGCCTCATGGACTATGTAGTTTTTATGCACAGCCCTGCTGGATACCTTGGGAGCCACTGGGAGTCGCTGTCGGGAGGCCAGTGGACTCGCTTGCGCACTATGACCCAGAAGTTCGTCACAGGAAGAGCGACAGGCTTCCGGGGTGAGGAAAAGCATTGTTTACCCTGACCCGGAAGGAATAAGGACTTGTGGACTGTTGGATTGAGAACACTTCCTGGTCGGGGAATATAAAAGGTCTAAGGGAGCTCCCAGACGGGGAGCTGAGCTGGGTGGTAGGAGGGCAACCCGTCTTGGAGTGGAGGATTGTGATTATTGTTATTGGATTATTGGTTATTTATGAGTAGTGTGAAGTGGAGGGTGCTTAGTGCACGTAATTATTATAATAAAAAGAATTATTGTGGCACTTTTACCTGGTGTTTGGCGTGGTACCTTAGGGTTCAAGGGAGCGCTACCACTCCCTACTGCTACACAGTTCATGTTACAATTAATTTATCCTTATGCACTTTAACCATTCATGGATATGGAGTGATTGTAACACCAAGGATATATTTTTATGTGAGGTTGAAATGCTGTCTCCATCAGTTATAACAAGTATAGCCTCTGGGATGGCCTCTGGCCATATTATTCATAGATTTGGTCTGGGTAATCATTAGTATGCAGATAATGCTCTCTATTTTTATGTTAAAACTTAAACTTTATTTGAGCTTCCTCAGCTCACAACTTGTCTCAGTGAAATTAAAACCAGGATGGAGCAGAACTCTTTAAAATCTTTAACTCTTTGGAGTCACACCGAGAGAACTGTAAAGATGGCGCCTGTGTCGGCATGCCGTCTACTGCTCTCCTGCCTGATAGTTTGGTTGAGTGCACTGTATTCAAACTGTAGTGCCCTTATAGTCTATGATCGTCAGTGTCTCTTGGATATTAGATCAACTCTTTTTAATTTTCCCAAGTCGGAGATGGAGTGTGTTCTTAATAAACAACATGAGAATTTCAAAATTGTCATTCCGAACTGTATTTGCCGCTGGCCTTTAAACATTATTCGGAGAAAACGCAGGAGGAAACGTGGATGCAGGGGAGGATTCGCGATCAAGTTGAAAGCCGCCTGCATGCGGGCTGTATTACAAGTCCGTTTTCCGAGCCGCTACAAGGTGGCTCTGTGATTTGGCGTCTCGTAGATCAGGCGCACCGGTGGCTTCAACCTGCTCTTCCCCTGTCCTCACCCTCTACCCCCCGGCTTGGACTCCCTCGGATCGGGCACCATCTCCGCAGATCTGGAGTTGACTCAGGTACGCTACGGCCGCTGTGTAGAGTCTCTCTCTTACCCGACGCTGTTCCCTCACCTAAAATGGTTTTAATTAATGCTCGCTCAGCAGTAAACAAGACATTTCTGTTGAATGACTTTTTCTCCTCGCAAAACCTGGATTTTATGTTCATTACTGAGTCATGGATTAAATGTGGTGATCTTACCCCCTTCGCTGAGTTGGTCCCTGTAGACTGTACATTTTTTAATTCCCCCCGCCAAAACGGACGTGGGGTGGGCTAGCGACTGTTTTGAAAAACTCTCATCGTGCGCAGTGTTCCTCGATCTCTCCGGATATTTATACCAGCTTTGAAGCTCAACTTATTCACCTCGACTGGAACGGTCCTATCTGCCTAGGGCTGATTTACCGTCCTCCTCACTCAGATAAGGACTTTCTTCAGCAATTCACTGACTTTATTGGTAATATTGTTACTAAATTTGATCGCTTTTTATTGATGGGCGATTTTAACGTTCATGTTTGTTGTCAGTCAAACCCTCTCTCGAGGGAATTTCTTAATCTAATCGAGGCTTTTAATCTGACACAGTGGGTTAAAAGTCCCACTCACATTCATGGACATACTCTTGACCTCATCCTCTCTTATGGAGTTGATATTACTGAGGTTATTGTCTCTGACTTTATGCTCTCTGATCACAAGCCTGTTTTATTTTCCATGTGCCTTCCTAGCCTTCCTTATGTTTCTTCTAAAGTGACATCTCTGACTAGGGTATACTCACCTCAGTTTAGTGTTAATTTTAGTCAGTGTTTTACAAAGCTTTGTTCTCATCTACTGTTGGACTCTCCATTATCAGACTTGGATGCAGACGAACATCTCAGTCTGTTACAAAATGCCTGGCTTGATGTATTGAATGAAACTGCTCCTTTTAAACTTCTTAAGCTCAAACCTAAATCTGAAGTGTGGCATTCTGCAGAGACTCGGCTACTAAGGCAGATTTGTAGAAAGGCTGAGCGTAAGTGGAAAAAGGACAGGTTACACATTTCTCTACAGCTGTTCAAAGATAGTCTATCGGCTTATCAGAGAGCTGCCAAATCAGCTAAGGCAACCTATTTTTCTAATTTAATTTTGCATAATCAGTCTAGACCTAAGGTCATGTTTTCTGTTATTAACTCTGTTGTCAATCCCCCGGTACACACTGGGTCAGTTGCTTCTGTTGCCCTTTGTGAAAGCTTCTCGAGATTTTTTAAAGATAAAGTAAGTAAACCTGGTCTGGGAGCCCATATCTTCTCTACCAAGCAGCCTGCTCCTCTGCCGTTGTCTATGTCTTGGGATACTTTTGAACCAGTCTCTATACAGTCACTCAAAGATACTATTGTTAAACTGAAGCCATCTTCCTCTCCATATGACGCTATCCATCCTAGATTTTTAACACAAATCATTGATTCGATCGGACCGGGCTTAGCGTCCTTTTTTAATAAGTGCCTCTCAACAGGCGTGGTTCCTTCTAATTTGAAAGTGGCTACTATTACTCCCTCCTCAAGAAACCTTCACTCGATTTGTCAGTTTTAAAAAACTATCGCCCTATCTCGGTCCTACCGTTTCTTTCTAAGGTTTTGGAAAAGATTGTGTTTTTCCAACTTCAATCTTTTCTTGCTTTAAACAATTTGTTTGAGCATTTTCAATCTGGTTTCAAGGCGGCCCACAGTACCGAATCAGCCCTCTTGAGAGTGTTAAATGACATCTTTTTAGCCACTGATACGGGGGATTCTGTGGTCCTTGTTCTATTAGATTTATCAGCTGCTTTCGACACTATCAATCATTCGATATTACTGAATAGACTAGAGTCCTGGGTGGGTCTTTCTGGCACAGTTTTAAAATGGTTTCAGTCATTTTTATCTGATAGAAAATACATGGTTAGGCTAGGAGACTTCTCCTCCTCAACGTCCTCTCTCTCCTGTGGTCTTCCTCAAGGCTCTGTGTTGTCTCCCACTTTATTTTCTCTGTATATGCTACCTCTAGGCTCTATTTTTAGAAAACATGGGGTATCATTTCACCTTTATGCTGATGACACACAAATTTATTTACCTTTTAAGAAAAATGATCCACTGGCTATGAATGCCTTGTTGTCTTGTTTAGATGAAGTTAAATCTTGGCTATCCCAAAACTTCTTATCCTTAAATGAAGAGAAGACTGAGGTGATAGTCTTTGGCCCTTCTGAACATATGAAGGCCCCGGAATTTGACCTGGGACCTTTATCAGCTTTCAGGTCTTCACAGGTTCGGAATCTGGGTGTCCTGTTAGATGACTCATTAAAACTTGACAAACAAGTCTCTGCCGTGATCGGATCGAGCTTTTATCAGCTTCGCACGCTTGCAAAAATTAAACCTTATCTCACTGACAAGACCCTGGAGATGGCCATACATGCTTTTATTACATCTCCCTCGACTATTGCAACTCTCTTTATTATGGCATCTCCAAATCCCAAATTGCCCGTCTTCAATTGGTCCAGAACGCAGCTGCTAAATTTCTTTTAAAAAAGAAAAAAATGGATCATGTGACTCCGCTTCTGAAGTCCCTTCATTGGTTGCCTGTTCAATTTAGAATACATTTTAAAATCTTATTATTTATTTTTAAAACACTACACCAACAAGCACCCATCTATTTATCTGAATTGCTTCACCAATATACCCCCCTGAGAAGTTTGAGATCCGGTGATCAGAACCTTCTTTTAATTCCACACTCCAGACTAAAGCGTAGAGGTGACCGTGCTTTCTCTGTAATTGGGCCTCGTCTTTGGAATGATCTGCCTATTGAAATCCGAATGGCTCCTAGTCTGACTATTTTTAAATCTATTTTAAAAACACATATGTTCTCTCTGGCTTACTAGGCCTTATTTTGCCTACCTAGATGTGTGTAAGTGTAGATATATGTATATGTATAGATATATTTATACAAATTATTTTTATGTGTTTCTGCTGTGCTTCTTTTGGCTAAATCGTATATATTTCTATTTTATGTTGTTGTTTCTAAATGTACAGCACTTTGGTCAGTCGTGTGGCTGTTGTAAATGTGCTATATAAATAAACTAATCCTAAACCTAAACCTAAAAAATGAAATTGCAACAAAGCTGAACTCCTACAAACTGGCACTAAAGCAGAACTTAAAACAATGAGCTCCTTTTCAGTCAGTCTTAATGGTGATCTCATCAGACCACCTTCTAATGTAAGGAATCTTGGTGTTATTTGTTTAGTTCCTCCCTTTCTTATTCCACCCATATAAACCACATTAAGGAACTTTCGTACTTCCACCTATGTATCCTATCCTGTGTTCTCTCATTCCTCTACTTTTCTAATGCTGAGAAACTTGTCCATGCTTTTATCACATCACACATCGATTATTGTAACTCCCAACTGGCAGGTGCCCCTTCAAATCTTATATCACAACTCCAGTTGATTTAAAACTCTGCTGCAAGAATCCTTACTCTAACCAGCAACAATGAGCACGTAACAGCCATCCTGTTTTGCTTTCACTGGCTCCCTACATCATACAGGATTGAATATAAAATTCTACCAATAACATACAAAGCTTTAAATGGCCTCTACTGTTCATCCACTAAGGTCCTCTGATTCTGGCAATCTTGTTGTGTCCACACTAACGTGCACTCTATGGATGACTGGGCATTCAGCTGTATAGTGTCCATACTTTGGAATTACCTCCCAAAATTAATTGGATCAGCTCAATTCATTCCTTTAAGAAACAACTTGAAACTCCTCTGTTTATGAAGGCTTTTAACTTATGCTAACATTCTGCCCCTTTCAGTTTACCTCTCAGTCCTGATGCTCTGGATAATTTGTGTGTGTGTTATATCACAAATTTATGTTATTTGTTTATGCTTTTCTTCTACTATTGAATTTAGTATTTTACTCTGGTTTACTGTCTTTTATTGTTTTTAATGTTTTGTATATCCTGTATTTATCCATTTTAGTGTTCTATGCAAAAATATTTATATGCAATTTTACATATACCCTCTCTATTCTTTCTGAGACTATGTGAAATCCTTTCAATATAGGTAAGGCACTAAATAACTATTATTATTATTATTATTATTATTATATGGGTGTGAGACATGGAAATGTGGATAGGTTTCTTTCTTAACATAATTTCTTTTTTGTATACTGTTAAAAGTGTATAGCTGGATAGTTGAATTTGGAGTGTAAAACTGTTCAAAAACAGTTGTCTATATAAAAATCTCTCAGTGTCTTTGTCCCCAGAGTTTTCCATAGGTTAATAACTGAGTGGAGATGAGAAGGATGAAAAAGGTGATTTATTATGTATTGGATCAGATGAGAGCTTGGAATCTCTACCTTGGAATGTGTCCTGCATTGTCTCCATATTTAAAAAAAATGGTGGACAACTCAATTCCTAGTGTTTGCTGATAGTTAGTATTGATTGTAGTACAGAGCAGGACATACAAAGATTTATTTTCAATTGCAAGCCAGAACATTGTAAATTCATGAATTTCTGCCAATTACCAAAATTTTATTTAATATGTAGCCTATTTTTACTCCTCCGTGGTAACTTGAAAAGTTAAGTGATGCCATGCCATCTTTGCTTTAAATCTTTATAGAGATGCCTTTTGAATGCAAGGCCATTTCGAATTCCTCATGAGTGATGTTATAATTGATCTAATTTCTTTAAGAATGATTTTTTGAATGTACTAATGGATGCTCTGGATCAGATAGCACAGATTCTGGAGGATGTTCATTCTGGCAGCATTAAGTCTCTTTCCTAACGTGAGATGAAGAGTTAACATCTGTTAACTTCTTGTTTTATTTTTTCTTCCATAGAACTTACTAAATTTAAAAAAAAAAAAAAATATCGAAATATGTTTCGGTCGCGATTGCCCCTAGATATTTAAATTGTTTAGATATCATGAACATAGCTCCTTAGACATCCATCTTAGACCATCTTTTTTTCCTGTCCTTATACATGACATTTTCTTTCCTTTTTTTTTTTTTTTTTTGTGCTAAGCCTTAATGTTTTATTTTGTTGTAGACTACAGTTAAGTGCTTGTGCCATATGCTGTTTGCAGTTCATTGAGATGATGTTGCACAAGATGTTCTTTACTTCTATTTGTTATATGCACTAACATTGACCTTATTGGATTCATTCTGGCAATTATTTTAGATGCCATTGCTGAAATTGTGGTTGTGCCTGACTGTCTTGCTTTGAATGGGAGGTTAGTTTCTCTTTTTGGTTTTTGGGCATTGGAATTGAGGGTCCTATATTGCCAACTCCACTGTTTATTCCTTAGTCTTAGTGATAGCTGATACATATTCACCTGCTATTTTGCTTTGCTCATAAATAAAAAAAGAAGTTGCCAGGTGAAAATTAACTGAAATTGAACCGAATAAAATAATTTTTGGGTTTTATTTGCTTATATGTATGTGCAGAATTACCATACTGCTTGTAGATCTAATTCAGGAAATGCAGTTCCTGACTGCTGATATTCACCTCTGTCAAAACAGATACTATAATGTTGCAGCTTGTTTTTAAGCTTCCTCCGAAAAACGTGGTGTGCTCTTCCTCTTCAGGAGCTTGCAAATCAGTATCACCAAAGCTGGCGATGATAATATTTAAGTTCCACAGCTTTGAATTCTTAGTTGGAGCTGGAATGAATGCAGTAATAAATAGTCTGTTATATCAAAGCTTCACCTCAGCTGTTTATTCACACTCTATCTTAAACACACAGCAATAACCCAAAGTACTGTAGGTTTTTTATGAGTGTTCTGTCTACCTAATATAGATTACTACCACTGGGCTTTATTCTGGCTGTCCCTTCTTTTGTCTTCTCCACCGTAGTGTACTTTGAATCCTCCATCATTTCTTGGCACTGCCTAGTAGGGGCTCACTTTGCTCAATGGAAACAGAAATGGATTTGGTATTAACTGGGGGACATATTGTTACAGCAGTGAAATACTTACACCCCTGTTTTTTAATAATGTGCTTAATATCAATGCCTATCCAGTTTGGCAGGATGCAGGAATTAGTAGACTTGTTGAGCTCTTTAATGTGAAGGGAATTGCATCTTCATAAGCAACAGTTTAGTTTTATATATGCCCTCACCAGATTTCTACGGAGCAGTACAGTTTCTCCCTGAGGTGTCCTGCTGAATATAATTAACTGTACTCTATTAGTCCTCAGTTTTAGAAATAAGGATTAGACAAATGGCATGTACCAGCATCCTTTCAACTGAAAATGAAGGGATGACACATCTTTGGAGGATTTTGGCTGACATTGTGGGAGTCTCTCTTCAAATGACCCTCGGAGTTGTATCGACTGCGGTCTGTCCAGTTCTTTTGGAGTCACTTACTTGCTGTTGATGAGAAAATGCAGCAGTTTTAAAAACTGCACATTTTTGTGGCTTTATTGCTAGCTGGAGAGGTACATTTCATTGCATATAGGAAGTGGGGTGCAGGAGTCAGGAGGTGTAACAGAGCACAAACTACCATCATTTTGTTAGCACGCATGCACGCATTTATCTTACTTTTTTAAAGGGGGCGCAAAACACATGACAAGGGAAATGGGTGACCAGGGCTCTTGTTAGCTGATGGTGGGAAAAGCTTATAAAAGCCTACAGTAAATTTAGATTGAGCTAATCCGAGGATGTAC
Source organism: Polypterus senegalus (assembly GCF_016835505.1). Lineage (NCBI taxonomy): Eukaryota > Metazoa > Chordata > Cladistia > Polypteriformes > Polypteridae > Polypterus > Polypterus senegalus. The sequence goes on from NC_053168.1 coordinate 94,226,725, forward strand.
AGGGTTGCTTATAGACATAAGCTGGTTTTTACTGGAGGAGATGGGCTGGAATTCTGTTGTGACAGAAAGCTTAGCAAACCTCTGAGCTTTAGTGAGAGGAATGGCAAAACAAAACTCCAAGCTACTGTATTTGTCTCCTGCTCTCTTTGCATAAGAATACCAGTTTTTCTCATTTAACATTGTTATTGTCAATCAGTGTGTTCACATGAGCTTTAATAACCCACTTATTCGTAGAAACATGGCTTCTAAATTACCTTTTACATCCATATTCTGGTTAAAGAAACCATGGCTTTACAGTTAGATTTCTGTGCGAGAAACCTTGTTATTTGGCCATGTAAACCCTCAATTGGGTTACCTTAAGGATTTTGCAGTTTGCTCATTTCTGTTGAATTTTGCTACCTTGTGTATGTGTTAGCTTTGCACATGCTGTCAGCAGCCAGTCACAATTAGAAGTGTCCACAAAAGAGCAATTTCCTTAGGCAAATGCTCATGCAATCACATTTTTCTTAGCTTAGCAGCACAATATTGGGAGCAGTAGGGTAGTAACACATTTAAAGTAAAGTGCGTTAAGTAATCTGATAACTTTTTAAAATAATGAGTACACCTAGTACACTACTTATTTTATTAAAGTAAAAATACCTGCATTATTATCATTCTAGCTCCACTGGCTGTAAAGCAAGAAGCAAGCGTACCAGTACACCTTTCCTTTTCAGGGCTCAGTTCCACGGCTAAGCAGAAAAGAGTTTGCTGCATGAAAATCCAGTAAGAGAAACTATTAGTAAATAGTGATGAGCGAAAGCTGCAGTGTTCGCTTCACCTCGAGTTCAGAGAAATCACAAAAGTGTTCAAGGATATCGCCAACTCTGTGAAATGCATTGAAGTCAATAAGTACGGACTAACTAAATTAGATTTGACTGGACTGAAATTGTGAAATCATCTTTATCATGTCACTGGGGGCTAGGGAAACGTCTGTCAACTAAACTGCCAACTACACTGGACCATTTATTCTCGTCAAAAAGGTGACCTGAGCTGTGTGTCAGTAGTGCTAACCACTGCACCACTTTGCCTCCATGAGATCAAAGAAGAAAGAGGATATGAAAAGAGGCTGGATGTGATTTACTTCATAGCACATGCATTTATAATATACAGAAAAAATAGTGTTTTTTTCTGATTCTAGTCAGTTTCATGAAGGTTCATATATGTGCTTAGGATTTAGTAACAAATCCTGGCAAGTCAAATGTGCAGTTTTTCAAACAAAAGAAGAAAGAGTAAGTCAAAGATAACACACTATACTGCATTACTCTTTTGTAAGTAGTGAGTAATATAACTAAGTTACTTTTAATACTCCTCACACCACTCAGCAGCTGCAGGCTCCATGCTTGTTTTCAGATTCACGGTGGTCATTGATAGTGTTTAATCTTTTTTAGTGCATTTCTATGAAATCAGAGTATGTTGTCAGAGGAGAACTCCATAACTGTACTCACACATGTAAACAACCAGGTTACTTAGCTTTTCCTGATTTTGTATGTGCTTGTAAAATCGCTTAATGTAACTAGGTATCACTTTATGTGTTTTACTTCCCTTTTGTCTGTCATTCAGGATTGATATTGACAAAGAATGTGCTGAAGTTGATGAAAAAAAGGACAAAGAAGACAGTGTCCAAACCGTTGTCAACAGCAGCTTGTCGAAAATAAAGAGATCGATTGATTGTGCAGGTAAGAAATCTTGGCAAATGTTGTCAATACACATTATTTGTAACTTGCAGCAGTTCTTTGCCATGGGAAGGTGAATGAACATTAATGTTTGCTATTTAGATGTGTTAATCCTGTAGAACATGAATGGTTCAATAGATGTAAAGCCATATGTCTGTTATATTGCTAGTGGGAATTTCCATGATGTTTTTGTTAAATTCATTATGTTTTTGAGTCCTTTCTTAATGACTAATTTCAATTCTTATCTTCTAGACTTATCAGACATAGAAAAAAAATACATTGCAAACCATGAAAAGAATAAAGGAAATGAAGCTTTTGCTGCTAAAGATTATGACGAGGCCATAACTTATTACACAAGGTTTGTTTTGTATTGTACAGTGTTTGTACAGGAATATAGGGAGAATAATTTAGATAAGAACATTTTAAATTTATGACTACTTAAAATTTTTGGCGGAACACTGTATAAATTGGGCAGGAATAGTATTATTTAAGTACGACTGTCGCGGCTTCAATCCATCGCGGATTTTAAATGTAAGCATATCTAAATATATATCACGGATTTCTGCAGACAATGTGTCTTTTAATTTATGGTACTGTACATGCTTCCTCAGTTGGTTTACCCAGTTGATTTCATACAAGGGACGCTATTGGCGGATGGCTGACAAACTACCCAATCAGAGCACATATTACGTATTAAATAAAACTCCTCAATGATATACGATATGCTTTCTGCGCGGTGCTTCACATACTTGAAAGCCCAAACAGCACGTATTGATTTTCTCTGTTTCTCTCACTTTCTCTGACATTCTCTGCTCCTGACGGAGAGGATGTGAGCAGAGGGGCTGTTCGCACACTGGCCTAGAGGATACAGATGCTCCTCTTAAAAAATGCGGAAAGACTACCTTCACATTGCTCCCTTCCTTGTAGCTGCTTTGTCCAGCGGTGCTTCGCATACTTCAAAGCCTGAACAGCTCTATTGATTTTTGATTGTTTGCTTTTCTCTCTCTCTCTCTCTCTCTCTCTGACATTCTTTGTTCCTGACGGACTCTCCTTTGAAGAGGAAGATATGTTTGCATTCTTTTAATTGTGAGATGGAACTGTCATCTCTGTCTTGTCATGGAGCACAGTTTAAACTTTTGACTAAAGGGTGTTATTTCATGTCTAGAGGGCTCTAATAATGTTAAAAAAACGTATTTAGAAGGTCATAAACATATATGCTCTAACTGCTAAAATATTTGATTTATAAATAAAGAATCCTACTTCATGGAAATTCATTTATCGCGGTAGAGTCTGGAACGGATTAACCGCGATAAACGAAGGTTTACTGTACATATGATTTTATTGATTTGTGTTTGTTTGTAACTGAGCTGTTGAATTTGGTTTAAAGAGTTTTAAACTGTTAATGTAAACATACTGTTACATAACAGGAGTATTTCAGTGATGCCATCAGTAGCAGCTTATAACAACAGAGCCCAAGCAGAAATTAAGCTTTGCCAGTGGACTAATGCTTTAAATGACTGTCAGAAAGTGTTAGAAGTGGAACCTAAAAATCTTAAAGGTATGTAAATCCATACAGTTGCAGTAAGAATCATGTTAATGTAATATTTGCTTGCAAAATAGTTCTATTTGTTTATAAGGAATTGTTAAACCTTGCATTTTTTTCTAGGAATTCTCCGTCGTGCCACCGTATACTTGAATACAGGCAATTTTAAGGCATCTATTGCAGATTTGACAGAGGTAATACAAGCTGAACCAAGCAATCCCACAGTAAAGGTATGCATTGTTTCTTAATGTACTTTTTTCATTAGCATAAATAACTTTTCAGTCTACTGCATCTCACAGTATTATCGGTTTTCTAATTATGATGCATTTAAAAGTGTACTAGAAAAAATTAAGATGCTTAATAAAAATGGTTAATGTTATGCAGGTCACTGGACAAATTCAAATCTCATTCATTTATCTGTTGTCTGTTTTCGCAGTTTATTTTAATTTAGCACATCTACATAGCTCAGAGCCCTGTACACATTTATTTAGCCATCTATTTTCTAACCTGCTTATCCTATTTAAGGTTTTGAGGAGCTAGTGCTTGCCCGGGCAGCACTGGGTTTAGCGCAGGAACCAACCAATGGAGGTTTGCCTATCCATTATAGGGTGCACTCACCTTCACGCCAACATTCATCCATTTTGGCCCAATTTAGAGTCACAAAAAAATGAACCTAACCTATGGTACATATCTTTGGAATCCTACTATATAAAAGCGGTCGGGATTGTCCATCTGTCCCGTGAGTGCTACGCAGGTGTGGAGTTTCACACATGCCCCATCCATTTTGCAATGCACGATGGGATTTGTAGTTTCGTTTTTCCAGGTAAAAGATGATTTTCTACTCCAGACTGTGCGATATCTTCTTCTTCTTTCTTACTATATAAAAGCGGTCGGGATTGTCCTTCCGTCCCGTGAGTGGAAAACGTAGGTATTCTGCTTATCACAGACTTACTAGTTGCAGCTTGCGTGCAGGCGACATGATGTGAGCAGAGTTCTGATGCTCCCTTTGTTCCCTTGCTTTTGTGCGCGATGCGCTGGAAAAATAGACAAAATTATGTCTCTGGAAATAATTAATGTTGATGGAGTACAAATGCCTCACTGTGTAGTAAATATCAGGGGGGTTCAAAAGGGCGACCTCAATATAGAAAAAAAGTTAAAATTTCATCACAAAAATAACAGAAACTACGAGTATTAAAGTAATACCGCTCAAATGCAATATAACCAAATTAATGAGTTTGTATAAAATATCAAATTGATCTACATATTGAATTGCCTTAAGAAGTGGTCAACTTAAAAGTCGGTCGCCTTAAAAGGCGGGTCAGCCTAGTTAGGAAATAAAAACACAGTCCCAGGTAGATATGTGATGTGTATTTCAACTGCACTCAGACAGTGCCTGGGCTAGAAATTAAACCCATGGAGCTGGAGCTTAGAGTCAGAATATACTATGTCACCATGCCACCCATATACATGTGTGTCTCTAGTCATGGCTTTTCATTGATTCGACAATGGCACTGTCTATCCATTTGTCCATTTGTGACACACCTCTTCCTATGCGTACACTGGTGGGAGAGCAGTCTAGTTTGGAAATATCCGGAGACGCAATGGGGAAAGGGAATTGCTCCCAAGGCCCAGTAGGTTGGTGTTGATAGAGATGTCTTGTCACTGTCTTCTGCTTCTGTTGATGGGTTCGGTGTTCGAATTGACAGACTCCTTTAATGACTGTCCATCTACACAGTGTGCGATCCTTCAAGTGTCTCGAGCTGCATATATGGAATGAAGCTAGCCTTGAGGGAATGCTTCAAGTGGTTCTTCCAGTGTTTCTTCAGGCCATCCCACAGTCAGGATCTTTCAGCGAGCTTACCATATAGGACCATCCAGGAAAGCTGAGATTCAACAATGTGGGTTCCATGCCCAGTTCAGCAGAAGACATGGCTGAGCAGCATGCATATAATGCTAGTTGATAAACAACATTCCAGAATTTTAGAGTGTGAGATCCTGTCCTCCCAAGTGATGCCCAGGATCTTCTGGAGACCACAGATGTGGAACACTTGTAGGATGCAGGTTTGCTTGTGGTCGGTAATCTAGGACACGCATCCATACAGGAGAGTTGATATACACACCACATGATAGACTGCAACCTAGGTTGTCATGCAGAGATTTTGGTTAGAGAAGACACACTTGTGTAGGCAGTTAAAAGCAGAGGAGGTTTGTCAGAAGTGGTTCTCAATCTTCTCAGTCACAGAGGCACAGAGGGCCGAAGGATCCACTGGGTTCATTTTGTTCAAGAATTCCCAAAAGTGTTTTGCTCAGTGATCCAAGATCTTGTCTTTGAGTGCCATGCTATCTATGTAATTGATCTCATTTTTTCCACTTCTGCAAGAGGGAAACTGAAGGTGAGCTTCAAATACTTCATTCTTCTTTGGAACCAGTCTGGATTTTTCGTCTTAGACAATACAAGGGGTTTCTTCAGGAAGATCTTTGAGGGCTCTGATCAGGATTGATAGTTTTGATGTCCACATTTGTGGCTGGGATCGGAATGTGTTCAAGCTGTGATTGTGAAGATGAGTTGTCAATATGTCTCTGGTTCTGGTAGTTGCTAGGGATGCAATGTTCAGGCGTGTCTTGGAGGCTTTTCTTCTAGTTGGTGTTCTGAGTAAAGCATGAAGGATGGACTAGTCAAGTCTGTGGTCTGTTTAACAGTTCTGCTCCTCGCATCAATTAGGACATCCTGGAGATCATGCCGACGGACAATGGTATGCTCCAGAATGTTCCAAGTCTTTGACTGAGAATCTATCCATGTCATGAGTTTGTCAGGGAGTTGAAACATTGTGTCAGTAATGGATAGTTAGTGCTTCATACAGAAGGACAAGAGACGGAGCCCATTAGCATGGGCTTAATCATATTCTATATGTCAGAGCTCCTTCAAACTTGTGTGTTTAAACTGTCCAAGTAAGACAAAGGGAATTATAGAGTTCATTCTTTTCTTCCTCTGTAGAGTCCAGCTTGAGAGCATGTGCACTGATGATTAGCACATGGGGGCCTTTTGTCATTGGAATATGCAGGATCATTAAGTGTGATCTGATGCTGACAGGGGACTCTGGGATTTTCGGGAGGACTTCACTCTTGGCTGCAAGGCTAATTCTGTGGATGCAAATCTCTGATTGTGGCTGGCCTTTCCTGAGGAATATACCCAGCTGTGGTTTAACACTAGAATTACCAAAGCCTTCGCTTCTCTCCATCACCTAGTGCTGGGCAGTATGACCAAAATTCTTTGTCACAGTATTTTTCAAAATTATACCGGTTTCACAGTATTCAGCAGTATTTTTTTCCCATGCATGAGTGGATGTTAACAACATTTTCCATTGCAATTACTGTAGTAGACTGGCCGAGAATCACCTATTCCATTGCCATGAGAGTTGTACATTGTACAAAAAAAACATTTTAATGTGCGCACAAGTATTAATACAGGTTTGCATGGCCCCATAAAGTGGTAGTTTTCAAGGGGGTGGCTCTAATGAAGAGAAGGAATCACATTGCATGACAGTTGCTGTCAAAATATAGAACATTTTTATCGAACAAATTTTGCAAACAACTTAAACTGTAATTTAGACAACATGTATTCAACCATCCAAAGAGGCTTTTAGATTTAGTAAAATATCCAGAGGTGCTTGTCAAAAGTTGTATTGCACTGAATATGTCTTAGAAAAGGAATAAATAGTAAATATTTTTTGTAAACCAACAACACTTTCTGTTAATGTTAACAATCTCTGTCCACTGACACGTTAAAGTGACTTTTTAAACAACTTTACCATCATTAAACTGCATAATATTTAAACTAATAAATAGTAACAAAATAAATAATAGTGCAACGTCCAGTAATAATACTATTACTTCAAGGCTTCAAGCCCAGGTACGTTACACAGTATTCACTAAATAAAATAAAACAAGTGCAACTTGGTGACGACATCTTTACCAACTGAACCATCATTAAGGCAAATTGCATTAATATGGACCTTTCTTCAAGCTAAGCTATATACATAAACTAGCAGAATACCCGCGCTTCGCAGCGGAGAAGTAGTGTGTTAAAGAAGGTACGAAAAAGAAAAGGAAAAATTTTAAAAATAACGTAACATGGTTGTTAATGTAATTGTTTTGTCATTGATATGAGTGTTGTTCTCATATCTATCTATATATATATATATATATATATATATATATATATATATATATATCTCTATCTATATATATATCTCTATCTATCTATATATATATATATATATATATATATATATATATATAGTGTCGCTGTGATATATATATATATAGTAAAATACCCGCTTCACAGCGATGTCATGTGTTAAAGAAGTTATGAAAAAGAAAAGGAAATATTTTAAAAATAATGTAACATGATTGTCAAAGTAATTGTTTTGTGTATTTGGCGGCAGCGTCACGAAGTTGTTTTCGGCAGCTGCATCAGAAAATGTACCATGACGTCTGACACGCCTCCTTTTTACTGTTTTCTCACAGCTTGGATTGCTGCTGTCATATATATATACACACACACACACACACACACATACATATATATACACATACATATCTTCATATCTACATATCTATATACATATCTATATATACACATATATATATATATATATATATATATATATATATATATATATATATATATATATATATATATATATATATACATATTTATCTACATCATATACACACACACACACACACACACACACACACACACACACATACACATACATATATACATACATATATATATATACACATATATACACATACATATCTTCATATCTATCATATCTATATACATATACACACACATATATATGTATGTATATATATATATATATATATATATACACACACACATACATACATACACACATACATACATACACACACACACACACAAATTATATATATGTGTGTGTCTATGTGTGTGTGTATAGGTTTGGTCACTGAGTGCAAGGGAAAAATAATAAATTATAGTCTATAAGTTATTAAACAATAAAACATTAACGTTTTAAGAAGTAGAGGTACATTGAAATTACATTTTCTATGTGAACGTTCAAATTTGTGCCTCTGGTAATGTGCCTTACCGGCATTTAAAGAAAATTAGTTTTGTGTCCTCTGCAGTGTTAAGAGAAAGGCTTTGGTTTGGGATAAAAGGAAAAAGGTGTAAAGAAAGGAAAGTTGCCTTTATCTTTTATATAGTATAGAGAGATGTGTTCGCTGACGTTATGATCGCCTTTTGGGGACAGTCGCGGTGGGTCTTGTGTAGACTGGTGAGACGTCCCGCCATTAATCGGCTGTGATGGCACTGTCAGTCCTGCACTCGTGTGCGTGTCTTCATAATTCGAGGTGAGGACCTGATAATCGTATACGTGCAAAAGGAAGTGTGAATCGCCTTAATATTATTTTGCCGTGGTGTAGAAAAGGGGTCCCGTGTTTGCACTTGTCTGGGCTATAGCGCAGGGGGAGGATGAAAAAATTAAAAGTGCTCACTTTGACTTAAGGCGGAAGCGCAGTCAGCGTCTCAAAGGCCGGCACAGCTATGCACGCGCTGGCTGCTCGACTTTGCTGGGCAGGAGACCCCAGTTTTTGCAGACACGTTCATGATATCAAAAGTCTCGGCGCTCTTTGGAGGTCATTCATATATATATTGTAGCGTTATGTTCTTTATTGTAGAGTTCTGTTTTGTAGTTTGTGTTCTGTGATTTGCATCCCTCTCAGTTATTTATTCTGTTGTCCCTGTTATTTCTCATGGACTGTAATAGAGTGGAAAGTAAAGGAGGTTCCGGAGGGATGCGGTGGAGCCGAGGCGGGGAGCGCTGTGTTGGAAGGAGGAGGGTGGAGACAGGAGAGAGGTTCGGTCATGTCGCTCTCGCTGTGAGATTGGTTTTTAGTTCTGCCTGTTGGCGTGTTGCGCCAACAGCAACCGTTTTATTAATAAAGAAGGGACTAACCAAGTGACCGTCTCGGATCGCCATTACGTCTGGGAAGACGCTACAATATATAGCAAAATACCCGCCTGCAGCGGAGAAGTAGTGTGTTAAAGAAGTAATGAAAAAGAAAAGGAAACATTTTAATAATAACGTAACATGATTGACATTGTCATGAGTGTTGCTGTCATATATATGCCTGCCTAAATAAGTCACCCTCGCTTTGCTCTTACTTTTTTACCGTTCATTTAATCATGGCTAGTGGCGGAAAAATTATAAAATGGAAGGAGGATGGCTTTACCAAACAATTATTGATGGCGAATCTATTATTCATAAAGCTTGAATTGGTGATCTGTTTTCTGTGTTAACCTCATATTTTTCATACTTCTTCTCAAACTAAGGTGGTGTGAGGGTAAAATGAATCGGGATGCTGATCAATGTAATCGGTGTACCAGGAAATCATGCATTGACAAAAGCTCCCCTTTGCTTTTAATGCAAAGTGTGATTAAATGCATTATTTTTTAACGCGTTATGGAGCACATGCATCGAAGCTTCTCAGCTGTGCTTGTGCTAAGTAAAGGAAAGATTTTAAAATAACGTAACACGATTGTCAATGTAACCTTTTGTAAGTAGTGCCTGGAGGATTCAGTGTGTAGAAACTCTAGAGATAGCGTGTGTATTAATTTGTGGATTTTTCTGTGAGTATTTGGTGGCAGTCTGAGGAAGTTGCTTCGGAAGACGGCGTTAGCCGCGGAGCTCAGCTCAGAGCGAAATGAGGTAAATGGGAGGGGAGATGATGACGTGACTCCCCACCCGCCTTTAACTGTCAATCCCCACAAACACAGTCTCGAATTTGCATAAGCACACCCCTTCACCTACAATTTTAACTTAGTTACAAAGTGATCAAAACTCTCGTTTATATCCTGCGTCCTCTCATTAAACTTGTATCCCGCATTACCTGTGGGCATGTGAAACGCCAGCGGTAGCCTGTCTATGAACTTAATTTAAAGTTTAGGTTTACACCTTGCTTTCTTTCCGAGGTAGCAGCACTCATGAATATGGTAGTATATGTCACTCGCTCGCTTCTTATTGTTTCGCTGCCTTCTCAATTATATAATGCATGTTTTCTTAAGCGCTTTTTGGAGGTCTTCCTGGTTTTCTACGTAGTGCGTTGACAGTCAGTTCACGTGATTACGTGGGAGGCGTGATGATGTCACACGAAACTCCGCCCCCTCACGTCATTCCAGCTCAACTCCATTACAGTTAATGGAGAAAAATACCTGCCAGTTATGACCATTAGGCGTAGAATTTCGAAATGAAACCTGCCCAACTTTTGTAAGTAAGCTGTAAGGAATGAGCCTGCCAAATTTCAGTCTTCTACCTACACGGGAAGTTGGAGAATTAGTGATGAGTGAGTGAGTGAGTGAGTGAGGGCTTTGCCTTTTATTAGTATAGATAATAAATCTGCAACTTGCTTTTAAAATGCTATTACACAGTACCCAGGTACATTACACAGTATTCAAGTATTGAAAAAAAAAATAAAACAAGTGCAACTAGGCTTGCAGTATTATCCAGTAGTATAGAAACAGTATTCACACATTTGAACATAATGAACAAGGCACATGTAAATGTAATGTAAATATTAGCCATTAAAAATTCTGGACAAGGAAAACTAGACGGTCAACAGCATCTGGTTTAACTGCTGCCCTGTGGCACGTGACAATGTTCCCACCAGTGCTGAAAGCTTTTTCAGATGGAGAACTGGTAGCAGGGCTACACAAATATCATCAGGCTAGCTTTTGCAAATCTGGGGAAATTTGCTTGGTGGCATTTCCACCACTCCAGTCTGCATCACTGTCAGCCTCTGTGGTCTGCAGGTAGGTTCTCAGTTCCATTTTGATGCTTTCCTCATCTGACAATCTAACACTGCTGGAGCCCATGCTGCCCGTGCTCTGCTTTTTGAAAAAGCTGGACAAAGACTTTTTTCTTTTTTCCTCAGGAGTAGGAACAGGCTCTGCTGCTGCACCAGAATCTGTTGAGAGAGCTGACATTGCCATTGCTGGCTTCATGTTGATCCTTTAGTGATTTTATTTCTTCTACTGCTCTGGATATAATGTATTCCACCTTTTCGTTCTTTATGTAGGTTATTTTGAATTGTGGGTCAAGAAGAGATGTGACATCCAGGAGGTCATCCAAGGCAGGGTCTGAATATTTCTGTTTCAAGTAGGCTAGAATGTTTTTCTTCACATCCTTGGTTAGTTGCGTATCATTCTCTTCCTCAGATGGAGTACGGGCTTGAGGTAGGAGACGCTGACATAGTGTTCTCCTGACAAGGCATCTGTGAAGTCCTGGGGCCTCCTGTATAAATGGTGCATACGCACAAAAATGTTACATACTCCTGTTTCAACGCTCAAATCGCAATGTATAGAACCTAAACTTGGCATAAAGCCACACACATTTTCACGCCAGCTAAATGCTTGGCATACGCAAGTTCTTCGCTCGGTTTTGCAAACTTTCGACACCCAGCATCAAAGCAGTGCTTTTGTTCAAGTGTGGTTTCCGTTTCTTTTTTACATGCACATCCTTGACGAGGCTTTATAAATACACTGAAATTAACCACAAATTATTTATTAGTTTAAGGCATTTGATTGTAATTAACTTGTAACAATATAATGGTCCACGGAATGGCCAAACTATTCCAAATACCATAGCTGCTTTAGCGTTGTTCCTCTGAATGCACCACTCAGACTATTTATCCCACTGTATCTAAGTGTGGAATCACAGCTCTACAGCAGCTGATCAGAAAGAGAATTATCAGTATACAGCATAAAGCACATGCTGCTTAAGCCATGCACACTGTCTATTGAACTGCTCTCATATGGCAAACGCTTCAGAGCCTTTCCTGTAGGGACATCGTGGTTCAGAAACCGTTTCATTCCAAGAACTATAAATGCACTCAATCAGTCCATCAAGTGCTCCTTGTAGAACTGTTTGTACTTATTAGTAAAATTACCTCACTGTAAACTTGCTATACAATTATAATATTGCACAACCTGAGCCACTTTATAAAGCACATATTTACATACGATGTCAATATCTTTTTTAAGATAAAATACAGCAAAACATGTTTATTACATTATACAGATACAATGTTAACACCATTTAAATAATCTATATTGTTAATAAGCGCTAGCTAGTTCAGAGATTGTTCCTGTCTTGCGCTGTATTCTTCCTGTGGCTGGTGTGACACTGGAAGGATAGATGGATAGAATAATTAAACATGTACTATGAAGATATTTAAATGTTCCTTAAACGTTTTGAAGAATTGCCGTTCTAAGCTTACAGATGGCTTAACATCTACTACACAGCTGATTGTGCGGTGATTGGTTACTTGGAGAAAGAAAAGGAAGGACAGGAATTGGAGGTTAGTACGTTTGAAAGAAACAGTACTGCTATAATAAATTATTTCATCAAAGGTCATGCACGGCACAGCAAGCATCTTGCGGGAGGCAGGAACAGTCTCTGAACAGGGTGCCAGCTCGTCACTATCACTGCGCCACCGTGTTCCCATGTTTAATAGCATGCTTTAACTCCTATCATCATGAAAATGATATAAAGTATACATCTCAGTATTTTAATTATTCAGAGAGCTGTAATATCACAAATGTAATGGATTCTGTGTCCAGTTGGAGGAAGAGAAAGCCTGTCTATGAAGCACATAGTGATTCACACACACAGAGCACGTAGAAGATTAAATACAAAACAAAGCATTTAATGTGCTACTTTAGTTACAATGTTATTTGAGAAACTAGTAGTTTAAACAATTTAAAGATGAAGTTTATGATGTTCTACTTTAATGACAAAATAAACTACATGATAAAAATGGAAATTTCAAGATTAAAGTTGGCATTTCAAGCTTTTTTCCCCACTGTGTCTCTATTTTTTTTTCTCTCTACCCTAATAAGCTTTCATATGACACGCTTTTTCATGCCAACTTTGATATTTGACAAATTTGTTTTTATTTCGGGCACTGTGCGAGTTTGTGAACTTGAGCATTCAAGGTTCTCTGACAGTCTGCCACTTGATCAACTTCCTTTTGTTGTTTATACCACTGTATAAACCAACAAAAAATAAGTTTTTCCTTGCCCCCACTTGGTTTTTGCTGAAATTCTTTTATTTTCCCCCGTGCTTTTGCCATTGCCTTTTCACAGAATGCTAAGTTTAAGGTCTATTTATATTGATTTGCATATTCAGAAAGAGGGGTAATTCTGGGAGGAGTTGTGGTGGGGCAACAGGCACGTACGCGCGTGTTACTTTTTACACTGACTGGGAATTATGGAGAGGAAGAATGTGGAAGTTGGCGAACGTACTGATTTATGCATCTGGATTTTTCTGTGCATACACATATTTCCGCTTTTGTCCTTGTGCCATGTTTTAATGTGAATTCTATGCATAAGGCACCTGGGGCCTCATGTATAACGCTGTGCGTAGAACTCGCACTATAACATGGCGTAAGCACAAAAGGCGAAATGTGTTTACGCACAGAAAAATCCAGATGCAGGAATCTGTGCGTACTCCAACTTCCACGTTCTTCCGCTACATAAACCCGATCAGCGTGAAAACTAACGCCATGCACGCGATTATGTAACGCCCCAAATCCTCCCAGAATTACGCCAATTTGAATATGCAAATCAATATAAATCGCCCTTAAGCGCAGCCTTCTGTGAAAAGACAATGGGAAAAGCACGGGGGGAAACATAAGAATTTCAGCGAATACCAAGTGGAGGCAAAGGAAAAACATACTATTTGTTCAAATAAGCCGTGGTATAATCAACAAAAGGAAGTTGATCGAGTGGCATAGCGTGTTGGAGAAACATGAAAGCTCACATCCACAAAATCACACAGTGCCGGAAATAAAAAAGAAGTCACATATCAAAGTCGCCGTGGAAAGCCGAGTTGTAAGCCCACTGTCTGAGTGTCATATGAAAGCTTATTAGGGTACAGAGAAAAAAGCCACAAGGTGGGGAAAAAGCACGAAATGTCCACTTCAATCTCGACATTTCCACTTTAATCACGTAGTTTATTTTGTCATTAACGTAGAATATCATAATATTCATCTTAAAATTGTTTAATTAACCAGTTTCTAAAATCACATCGTAATTAAAGTAGCACGTTAAATGCTTTGTTTTGTATTTGATTTTCTATGTGCTCTATGTGTGTGAATCACTACTTGCTTCTTAAACTGGCTGTCTTCCTCCAACTGGACACAGAGTCCATTACATTCGTGATATTACAGCTCTCTGAATAACTAAAATACTGAGATGTATACGCGATGTCATTTTCATGATGATAGGAGTTAAAGCACGTTATTAAACATGTTCCACTTCGATGAAATAATTTATTGCAGCAGTACTCAGGGGCGGCTCTAAGCTTGTGGTGGCACTGGGCAGAGGAAGAATCGGTGGCTCCTTCGCCAATGTCATGCACGTGGATGGCCACGTATGTTGCAGACACTAGCCGCCTCGTGCTCATGACACAAGCATTTAACTTTTGCCGAAATTTGTCGCTGTGTTGTTATTTTCTCTTTCTGTTTTATATGCAATATATATTGGCGTAGCCGTCACTGCAGTCAGTGCTTTTCTTTCCCCAAGTAACCGATCACCATACAATCAGCTCTGTAATAGACGTTAAGCCATCTGTAAGCTTAGCGCCAATTCTTCAAAACGTTTAAAAAACATTGAAATATCTTCATAGTACATGTTTAATTATTCTATCCTTAACGACACTCCCAGTGAAGAGTATAGATTATTTAAATGAAGTTAAAGTTTTATCTGTATAATTTAATAAACATATTTTGCTGAATTTCACCTTATAAATGATATCGTTTCTGTTTCTGAACCGCGAGGTCCGTACAGGAAAGACTTTAAAACATTTTGCAGTGGCTGAGACAGCGTGTCCTTGAAGCTGTATAACGATAGTTCCCTTTCCGATCAGCTGCTGCTGTGATTCACACTCAGATTCAGTGATATAAATACTCTGAGTGGTGCAGTGAGAGAAATATTGAAAAAGATGATCCGCTGTGGCAACTCCTAACAAGAGGAGCTGAAAGAAGAAGAAGAAGAAGTGAGAGTAACAACGCTAAAGCAGTTATGGTATTTGGAATACTATGGCTGTTCCCTCTACCATTATATTGTTACAAGTTAATTACAATCAGATGCATTACACTAATAAACAATATGCGGTTAGTTTCGGTGTATTTATAAAGCCGCGTCAGGAAAATAAGGTGTAACCACACAAGAACAGTACCATTGCTTTGATGCTGGGTGCCGCCAGTTTGCAAAACCGAGCGGAGAACTTGCGTACGACAAGGCATGAGGTACCGTGGAAAAGTGCGTGGCTTTACGCCAGGTGTAGGTTTTATACATCGAGATTTGAACGTGGAAAAGTTCTTACGCAACATTTCTGTGCGTACGCACCGTTTATACATGAGGCCCCAGGAGTGGGCTCAACATCTTGTTTACAGCCTCCAGCACATCCACTTCCTGCCAGCTGAGCACCAAGTGCCTTAATTTTCTGTCAGCTTTTAGAACCTGACTGTTTGCGCTCTCCTGCTCAAGTACACTTTGTATCATCTTTTGACGTGCCCCCCCACCTGGTAGGCGTCCTGAGCATGTGCTTTGGCAGGCCCAGTTCATCTTGAGCAATGCCCAGATCCCTCCTTTTCATTCCAAGATTCCAATAGGCAGACACCAACTGCATGTTGTATGTGTTCATCTTTAACACCTGTCTCTATAAAAACAACAAACAATTCTATTCGCTTGCTAATCCAAATGTTAATAACAAGAGATTAATTTATTAATATTCCCAAAATACTCTCATTTATAAACTCCTCTACAAATTTCCACAAACCCACACAAAGTAAGTTAAATGTAAATCTCATATCATGTCATGTAATGCGTTACTGGAAAATTATGATACAGGTAGCCCCCTAGTTATGACAGGGTTACATTCCGCACATCAGATCACAAGTTGAATTGATCGTAAGTCTCATAACCTAGCCTAAGGTACTGTACTCAGAGCCTACTTAACTCTTTGAGGGCTGAATATTTTTTCCAAAAAACTCTGAAAAAGCGCACAAAGCAATGGTTTCACACATAAATCAACATAAAGCATCTATTGCTGCGTGCTGTGCCTGCTGTCAGTGCCTGTTTGCAGTTTCCAGCTGCACAAGGGGCGACTCAAGCAGGAATGCACGGTGGACTGGCTGTCTTTGTGAGACAGGTGCACGGGGTGACCATTGCAGTTAGACGCAATATGGTTTGTACCTCATGTCATCGTAAGTTTCGGTCATCCCAGGCAAATGTTTCCATGGGTGCATCAGCTACAGGAATGTTTTCAGCACCAGGATCAGCTGGGGACCGATCAGCTGATCCCGGTACCTCACTTTTTGTTTTCCATCTCAAGATCACTTGCATCAAAATCGGAGTCTTCTTCACCGATAATACGCATAAGTCATCCGCGGATTATTTTGCTTTGAGCATTCACTTTGGTATCTCTCCACATGCCATTTTTGAAGCTGTTTGCTCTTTGCTACTCAAGCACGATCAGGGAATCGAGGTCAAATCAACAAAGCTAACTTCCTTCTAGCAAAAGCATATCGAAAAGCACTATAACAACAACATCGCTGATCTCTATTAATTGCTAGCTAGACTGAGGCATATTACAACGTGGGAGTTTCTGGCAACATATCGTACTGCATCACTCGGATCACTCTGCCCACAGAAACGTTCGCTTGCCGCACCAACTTTTTTTTTACTCAATTTTATATAAATTTATTGTCTCACTTTCGACATCGTAACTTCGAAAAATCTAAGTTAAACCATCGTGAGTAGGGTACTACCTGTACTGACTTATAATAGACATAACAGAAAACTGATTATGCACACATTCATTGTACATTTCTTATTACTATGGTATGTTTCTACTACCATTACTACTTCTTCTTCTTCTTTCAGCTGCTCCCGTTAGGGGTTGCCACAGCGGATCATCTTCCTCCATATCTTTCTGTCCTCTGCATCTTGTTCTGTTACACCCATCACCTGGATGTCCTCTCTCACCACATCCATAAGCCTTCTCTTAGGCCTTCCTCTTTTTCTCTTGCCTGGCAGCTCTATCCTTAGCATCCTTCTCCCAATATACTCAGCATCTCTCCTCTGCACATGTCCAAACCAACACAATCTCGCCTCTCTGACTTTGTCTCCCAACCGTCCAACCTGAGCTGACCCTTTAATGTACTCCTTTCTAATCCTGTCCATCCTCATCACACCCAATGCAAATCTTAGCGTCTTTAACTCTGCCACCTCCAGCTCTGTCTCCTGCTTTCTGGTCAGTGCCACCGTCTCTAACCCATATAACATAGCTGGTCTCACTACCATCCTGTAGACTTTCCCTTTCCCTCTTGCTGATATCCATCTGTCACAAATCACTTCTGATGCTCTTCTCCACCCATTCCACCCTTCCTGCACTCTCTTTTTCACCTCTCTTCCACAATCCCCATTACTCTGTGTACTGTTTGGTCCCAAATATTTAAACTCATCCATCTTCGCCAACTCTACTCCCTGCATTCTCACCATTCCACTGACCTCCCTCTCATTTACACGCATGTATTCCGTCTTGTTCCAACTGACCTTCATTCCTATCCTCTCTAGAACATATCTCCACCTCTCCAGGGTCTCCCCAACCTGCTCCCTTTTATTGCTACAGATCACAATGTCAACAGCAAACAAAATAGTTCATGGGGACTCCAGTCTAGTCTCATCTGTCAACATTTCCATCGCCATTGCAAATAAGAAAGGGCTCCGAGCCGATCCCTGATGTAATCCCACCTCCACCTTGAATGTATCCGTCACTCCTACCGCAGACCTCACCACAGTCACACTTCCCTCATACATATCCTGTACAACTCTTACATACTTCTCTGCCACTCCCGACTTCCTCATATAATACCAGAACTCCTCTTGAGACACCCTATCGTATGCTTTCTCCAGTTCCACAAAGACGCAGTGTAACTCCTTCTGGCCTTCTGTATACTTCTCCATCAACACCCTCAGAGCAAACATCACATCTGTGGTGCCCTTTCTTGGCATGAAACCATGCTGCTTCTCACTAATCATCACCTCACTTCTTAACCTAGCTTTCACAACTCTTTCCCAAAACTTTATACTGTGGCTCATCAATTTTATTCCCCTGTAGTTACTACAGTCCTGCACATCCCTCTTTTCTTAAATATCGACACCAGTACACTTGTTCTCCACTCCTCAGGCATCTTCTCACTTTCCAAGATTCCATTAAAGAATCTGGTTAAAAACTCCACTGCCATCTTTACTAAACACCTCCATGCTTCCACAGATATATCATGTGGACCAATGGCTTTTCCATTCTTCATCCTCTTCATAGCTGTCCTTACTTCCTCCTTGCTAATCCATTGTACTTCCTGATTCACTATCTCCACATCATCCAACCCCTTCTCTCTCTCTTGTTGTCCTCATTCATAAGCCACTCAAAGTACCATTACTTAAAATAGTTTATTATTTTAATAAATATTGCATACCTATGGCAGTGTGACACCTGTGTCCAAAGCACTGCAGTCTTGTCCAATTGTTAATCTTGACAGCCTTCTTGATGTTGGCCTAACTGTCCGTTGTGATGGCCATCTGCCTCTGCTCTGTAAGCCTCCAGCAATTTAGTGGTCCCAGCAAGCCTGCAGCAAGTAATTTGGCAGTGTGGTCATTTGGAAAATAGCTTGTTTCAGTAGGCAATCTACATTTATAAAATGAATTGTCAGGCTCCGATATGGCTCCATAGTGCGACTTGACCACATATCTGCTGTTGTTGAATAGTCTGGGACTGTAGCCACCTTTGCTTATAACTTCCCTCTGTGTTTTTGTTACAAGTTGGGGATCGCCGTTTGGCTAAAGTACTTGTGACTTGGGATCACATATCTGGGATCCAGTATCTTGATCATAGCCCTGAATCTGCCTTTCTCCACAGTACTTAACGGAACCATGCCTTTGGCTATATGGATTGTAATGGCGTTTGTTATCTTGATCCACCGCTTGCTTTTTTTGTTGTAGGCAGTACCTCTAGCAAAGGCATCTACAAGTAACATCTGACTCAAGCGTCCTGTAGCTTCTTCAGTTTTACCTGAGGACATGAAGGGTGCCAATCTTCATTCCATACATTCATGGTACTCCAAAGCATGTTTGCGGCTAAGGTGGTGCAGCAAATTGCTTGTGTTGGCACCTCCAGCGACAACTTTAGCTCAACAGCATTTGCAGTAAATAATTATTTGGGCCACATCCGACCTACAACAGACACGGCTCCTTTTTGCAGCAAACGTTCTTCTGTGTCATCATGTTCAGCTTTAGAATCTGCTACAGCTTCGATTTCGGAATGTTCTCTGTTCATTTTCACTGCTCAATACCTCCACTAACGCATGTACTCCGTTGAATGCTTGTTTAGTGGTGTAGCAGTGAGAAAAGTCCCCACTTTAACAGTTTCCTGCTTCACCACGTTCAGAATGTTGTTTAGGCTATTTAAACCAGTGTTGCGGTATAAGAAAATCCATATCATAACAAAAATAAAAGTGGTTTTCAGTATCGGTACCATCACCATCTTTTGTCTTGTTAATGTGTCGATAAGTAGCAAGCAGCCTGCTATCACATCCCCCCACTGCTGCACAGTTTTCTCAGCTCAAATCTGTTTACCTGCGTGTCAGTTGCTTAGAGTTGTAAAGAGTGAGAAGTCAAGGAAAATGACACCTTTTATAAATACTATATCGTTATTTGGAACACATGCATTTCATGTGTGTTCTGTTTCTACAACAATCTATGTAAACACATCGTTAAAACAGAACCGTTTTTCATGTTTTTCTAATAATTGATAAAATGTAGACATGAAGTGTATAATGTGTGAAGCCTGAAGTCAATTCAAGAATATACAGTGAAACATCGGTTTATGAATGTATCGGTACATGTACAAATCGGTTTACGGCCAAAAGGTTCGCCAAACTTTTGCCTCGGTTCACAATCATGCACTTGGTATACGAACAAGCCAGTTTCCCTTTCAGTTTGTACGTGTTCAATCTCTCCCTGTGCATTTCCTGTGCTGCAGCAAGCGAGCGAGCAAGCAAGAGAGACAGAACGCGACACACACACAGGCGCGTGCGTGAGAGACACACAGACACAAACACAGGCTCGCGATAGAGAGAGACACACACACACACACACACACACGAGACAGAGGCACACACACACACACAGGCTCGTGAAAGAGACACGCACACGAAAGAGAGAGAGCGAGCGAGAAAGGGAGGATGTACGCACAAGGTAGAAAAGGCTTTTTTTTTTGTTCAGTTCTATTTACAGCGATCGGCTCGTAGCGTGCATTGTGGCAATGTTACTTTTCTTGGGGGTTTATTAAATTACGGATTTTTCAAATGTTCATTTTTTTCCCTGTGCTTAAAACTCATTAAAAAAAAAAAGTGTTTTTAGCGAGCAGTTCCTAGCACTATAGTGTGAACTATTGCAGTGTTAGTTTTCTCTGTTGTTCCAGGTTTTCTCTCTGTTGTTCTAGGTTTTCTCAGTGTTATTCAATGTTTTTACATTTACTTTAAAAATATGGTATAATTAACTATATTTGTGCTTAAAAACTAAAAAAATATATATTTACATACAGTTCATACGGTCTGGAACGGATTAATTGTATTTACATACAATCCTATGGTGGAAATTGCTTCGATTCACGACCAAATCGGTTTACGACCAGAGTTTTGGAACGAATTATGGTTGGGAACCGAGGTTCGACTGTAACTACAGAAAAAGAACCCACATTAGGGTGCGACATTGACACCCCTTTGATACGATCGCTTTGGTGGCGGAACTGTTGACTGGTTATCAAAACCTCACGGATCCCGGACAACTCAGTTTTGAGAAGTGAGCTGTTCTTATTCTATCTATTTTAGAATAAAAACATACATTTGATTTGAGTCTGTAACAGCCGCTATATACGTATGATAACTGTAAAGGTTAGCTTTGTTTGTTTTTTTTATTCAGTTTTATTCTTTCAATCGCTTCCCCCAATCTGACACTGCTGTTTTCACATAAAGGCGTCCTGTAGCAGAGGTGAACTCGGATGATGACGAGGGTTCTACATCGAGGAAAGAATGCATGTCGCACTTTTGTCGTCGCTGTACTTTGTTTATGTACATGGGAAGCTCTGCAGTCTACTTGTGACTTTATGCTGTAGGAAGATAAGTAAATTAATCAAGGTGAATTGGTAAATAACATTCGATCTGGCTCTTATATACAAAGTACAGCAACGACAGCTTCCACCTGCAGCTTTGCACTCTTCAGTACACGAACGACTCTCCACGCTGGTATTTAGATCTGGACAGTGTATGTGCCGAAAAAAGAAGTCTGACTGCATTCTTGTACCATTGCTTACGAACTGAAGTGTCAGTGTGCATTTTTCATGGCATTACACATGTATTTTTTGAGCATGCCCATGTCAATCAAACACAGGAAGCTCTGCAGTCTATTTGTGACTTTACGGTGTGGGAAGTAAGTAAATAAATCGGGGTAAATAACATTCGATCTGACTTTTATATACAAAGTACAGCGACAGCAGCTTCCACCTGCAGCTATAGACTCTTCAGTACGCAAGCGAATCTCCACGCTAGTGTTTAGATCTGGACAGTGCATGTGCCAAAAAAACATTAACATGTATATGTTACTTACATAAAAGCCAGATCAAATGTTATTTACCTATTTGCCTTGATTTATTTACTTATCTTCCTACAGTGTAAAGTCACAAGTAGACTCCAGAGCTTCCCGTGTAAATATAAATAAAAAGTACAACGAATATCTACATTATAGTGTCATTTCATGTCAATTCAACCAATGGCCCACGCATTTCTGACTCAAGAAATTCTGGAAAAGTTCCCAGGTGTTCCAATGTTAGTCAGGGGGCACCCTGTAAAATTATTTGATGTAAAATCAGTACTTTCCAAGATACAGCCAGTTTACCGAGGGGTGGGGTATGTTGATTTTTTCATCAAATTTCACAAGTCTATAATTCAAGAACTAAACCACCAAGCAGGCTCAGACTTTGCACACTGCTACATTAATTAATATAATATATGACAAAATTAAAATAACTGGTTAAGATGACCCTGCATGGTCAAAGCAGCCCCTTGAAATTGACCAAAATTTAATTTGAGTTTTTGGCTTAGCTATGTTTAGGCCTCAAACACATTTGTAACCAACACCGACTTTTGAATCTTTTTCCTTACTCAGATAACTATACAGACTTTCTGAAAAACCAATAAACAGAAAAGTAACTGTATCAGGGTTTGAACAGCAGACCTCTTAAATCAAAAAAAATATTTTGGATTTCATTTTCAGAGCACTCTGTAACTGCATGTGGGGAATGTGCAAATAATTTTTAAACAATTTTTTAAATATTCGACATTGTCCCTTTTTCTCAAAACATAAACCTTACTTATTCAAATCTTTTACGTTTATTTTCCATCCTAAACATAAGCTGAATGTGCCATGTGCCAATAATGGTAATCATTGTTTCCATCAGTAAGCTATCGCTGTCAGACTTTTTTCATATCAAATGACAATGTTCTGTCCCATGTTACTGAACAGAAAATGTGATTCACCATGGCCAAAATAGTACCTGGTACTTGAGAATACTTTAGATACTACAGAAGATGGCAAACTCAAAGTCAGCTGGGTGTCTGGTGAAGACAGTCAATTGACTGTCTGAATATTCACCACTGAAGCAGCAGTGGAGATCCTGACCTCTCATGATCACACTAATGATGGATCAGATGTGTCTCTCACATTAGACCAGCGTCTTCCATCCATCCTCTTCCGCTTATCCTGGGTCGGGTCACGGGGGCAGCAGCTTAAGCAGAGAGGCCCAGACTTCCCTCTCCCCGGCCACTTCTTCCAGCTCTTCCGGGAGAATCCCAAGGCATTCCCAGGCCAGCCAGGAGACATAGTCCCTCCAGCGTGTCCTGGGTCTTCCCTGGGGCCTCCTCCTGGTTGGACGTGCCTGGAACACCTCACCAGGGACTCCTCTCAACCAGCGTCTTACTGGAAGCTACTGTTGAGTACATGTACGATGAAAAATGTTCGATTGGTATGATTTGTGACAAGAGTGAAGAGGAATCAGACATCCTGATATCTTTCGCACATCCAAACTATCCTACACAGTCTCTCCATTGGCCACCTAGTGACAATATTTCTTGGGTGCCATTACAGTGCATCTTCGCACTGCTTAGTGCATCTACAGTAGTCAGTGAGAGGCAGTACCATCTTGATCTCAAAGATAAAGATACCGTACAGTCTGCACTTTGATACAAAAATGAAATTGGTCGCATTCCTGCTGCTGGAATACCCAGATGTTAACATTTCATTATAGCTAGTGTTGTATTTAATAATTAATCAAATCTCTGTGTTGTGCTTAATGTGTCTTCAGTGATTTATTTTTTCCATTAATCCTATAACCAAGTTAGTGATGAAGAACTTGGTGATTATAATTACTGTCAAATGGTGAATGTAACCTATGGTTAGAATGGAAAATAAAAATGAAAGATTCACATAAGAAAAGTAAGACTTGTGTTTTGAGAAAGAAGGGAAATATGGAGGATGCAGGAAAAAATAATTTCTGGACATTCCCATAGTGCATTAAGCTGGTCTGAAAATTAGAACCAAAATGATTTTTTCACATCTGAGAGGTCTGCTGGTCAAACCCTGATGTAAATCCTCATTTGTTTATAACCTTTTGAATAACCCTGTGTACAGTATGTATCTAAACATGGAAAAAAACTTCAGCAGGCTGTATCAGTTAGAAGTGTCCCTCTCCCACCTGGACAGAGGCAGTGGTGCTGTAAGAATTATGCTTTTGGACTTCTCTAGCGCCTTCAACACCATCCAACCTCTGCTCCTTAGGGACAAGCTGACTGAGATGGGAGCAGACTCACACCTGGTGGCATGGATCATGGACTATCTTACAGACAGACCTCAGTATGTGCGTCTTGGGAACTGCAGGTCTGACATTGTGGTCAGCAACACAGGAGCACCGCAGGGTACTGTATTTTCTCCAGTCCTGTTCAGCCTATATACATCAGACTTCCAAATATGATTTGGAGTCCTGCCACGTGCAAAAAGTTTGCTGATGACACTGCTATTGTAGGCTGCATCAGGAGTGGGCAGGAGGAGGAGTACAGGAAGCTAATCAAAGACTTTGTTAAATGGTGTGACTCAAACCACTTACACCTGAACACCAGCAAGACCAAGGAACTGGTGGTGGATTTTAGGAGGCCCAGGCCCCTCATGGACCACGTGATCATCAGAGGAGACTGTGTGCAGAGAGTACAGACCTATAAATACCTGGGAGTGCAGCTGGATAACAAATTGGACTGGACTGCCAATACTGATGCTCTGTGTAAGAAAGGTCAGAGCTGACTATACTTTCTTAGAAGGTTGGCGTCCTTCAACATCTGCAATAAGATGCTGCAGATGTCCTACCAAACGGTTGTGGCGAGTGCCCCCTTCTATGTGGTGGTGTACTGGGGAGGCAGTATAAAGAAGAAGGACGTCTCATGCCTGGACAAACTTGTTAAGAAGGCAGGCTCTATTGTAGGAATAAAGCTGGACAGTTTAACATCAGTAGCAGAGCAACGGGCACTAAGCAAACTCCTGTCAATCATGAAGAATCCACTGCATCCACTTAACAGTGTCATCTCCAGGCAGAGGAGTAGCTTCAGTGACAGACTTTTGTCACTGTCTGGCTCCACTGACAGACTGAGGAGATCGTTCCTCCCCTACACTATGCGACTCTTCAGTTCCACATGGGGGAGTAAATGCTAACATTATTAAAAGTTATTGTCTGTTTTTACATGCATTTTTATTACTCTTTAATTTAATATTGTTTCTTTGTATCAGTATGCTGCTGCTGGATTATGTGAATTTCCCCTTGGGATTAAGTATCTATCTATCTATCTTTTTGAGGGCCTAAACATGGAAAACCCAAAGATCTTTTTTGAAGATCTGTTCTTACCAAGTGGTGTCATCGGAACCAAACATTTTTTGTTACATACTATACCAATAAAGGTACCAGTATGCAAAATTTGAACCTGCTAGTTGGTTTAGTTCTTGAGGTATGGTCTTGTCAAATTTGATACCCCTTATCCTCACAAAATTGGTTATATCCTGATCTTAAATCAAAATAATTTTACATGGTGTCTCCTGGATAATGTGTTTGTTTTCAGAATTTTTTGAGTCCAAAGTGTGTGGGATTTCTGGAAAATTGGTTGATTTGACATGCAATAACCTTATAGTATTTTTTTTCCATTCGTATTAGATATTTATTTGAACAAAGAACTTTCTCAGTGTTTCACTGGGCAAAGCCCAAGAAATACCAACTCACAGACTGATACACCATAATAAATGAAAAAAAGCATGACTGTATTATATAAAGGAAAAACAAACAATGTGACCTAACAGAAATAAAATACATATGGTATGTATAAAAATAAGCTGGTTATCTAAGTGGAAAGCTTATTGAATACATAGAGCACAGCACCACATTGAATAATGTATAAACGTCGTGATTGTATGCAGTCTGTGTAGTAGTTATATAAACAAAATGGCATCTTAAAATACATTATATACAGTATCCATTTAATATGTATTGTGTGTTTATAAAAATATAAAAAATGGGCAGCACGGTTGTAGCTCTGCTGCCTCGCAGTAAGGAGACCTGGGTGTGTGTGTGTGGCCTGCGGTGGGCTGGCGGCCTGCCCGGGATTTGTTCCTTCCTTGCGCCCTATGTTGGCTGGGATTGGCTCCAGCAGACCCCCATGACCCTGTGTTAAGAATAGCAGGTTGGAAAATGACTAACTGAGTGACTGACTGATGTTTATAAAAATACATTTATCTAAGTTTTTTAGTTCTCTGAATTGCATATTGTGTTTTTATTGATATCTATACTAATAAAAGGCAAAGCCCTCACTCACTCACTCACTCACTCACTCATCACTAATTCTCCAACTTCCCGTGTAGGTAGAAGGCTGAAATTTGGCAGGCTCATTCCTTACAGCTTACTTACAAAAGTTGGGCAGGTTTCATTTCGAAATTCTACGCCTAATGGTCATAACTGGAAGGTATTTTTCTCCATTAACTGTAATGGAGTTGAGCTGGAAAGACGTGGGGGGCGGAGTTTCATGTGACATCATCACGCCTCCCACGTAATCACGTGAACTGACTGTCAACGCAGTGCGTAGAAAACCAGGAAGACCTCCAAAAAGCGCTTAAGAAAACATGCATTATATAATTGAGAAGGCAGCGAAACAATAAGAAGCGAGCGAGTGACATATACTACCATATTCATGAGTGCTGCTACCTCGGAAAGAAAGCAAGATGTAAACCTAAACTTTAAATTAAGTTCATAGACAGGCTACGCTGGCGTTTCACATGCCCACAGGTAATGCGGGATACAAGTTTAATGAGAGGACGCGGGATATAAGCGAGTTTTGATCACTTTGTAACTAAGTTAAAATTGTAGGTGAAGGGGTGTGCTTATGCAAATTCGAGACTGTGTTTGTGGGGATTGACAGTTAAAGGCGGGTGGGAGTCACGTCATCATCTCCCCTCCCATTTCCTCATTTCGCTCTGAGCTGAGCTCAGCTAACGCCGTCTTTCGAAGCAACTTCGTCAGACTGCCACCAAATACTCACAGAAAAATCCACAAGTTAATACACACGCTGTCTCTAGAGTTTCTCCACACTGAATCCTCCAGGCACTACTTACAAAAGGTTACATTGACAATCGTGTTACGTTATTTTTAAAATCTTTCCTTTTCTTAGCACAAGCACAGCTGAGAAGCTTCATGCATGTGCTCCATAACGCTTAAAAATAATGCATTTAATCACACTTTGCATTACAAGCAAAGGGGAGCTTTTGTCAATGCATGATTTCCTGGTACACCGATTACATTGATCAGCGCATCCCGATTCATTTTACCCTCGCACCACCTTAGTTTGAGAAGAAGTATGAAAAATATGAGGTTAACACAGAAAAACAGATCACCAATTCAAGCTTTATGAATAATCGATTAAGCCATCAATAATTGTTTTGGTAAAGCCATCCTCCTTCCATTTTATAATTTTTCCGCCACTAGCCATGATTAAATGAGCGGTAAAAAGTAAGAGCAAGCGAGGGTGACTTATTTAGGCAGGCATATATATGACAGCAACACTCATGACAATGTCAATCATGTTACGTTATTATTAAAATGTTTCCTTTTCTTTTCATTACTTCTTTAACACACTACTTCTCCGCTGCGTAGCGGGTATTTTGCTATATATATAATATATGAATTACCTCCAAAGAGCTGAGACTTTTGATATCATGAGCGTGTCAAAAGGGGTCTCCTGCCCAGCAAAAGTCGAGCAGCCAGCGCGTGCATAGCTGTGCCGGCCTTTGAGGCGCTGACTGCTTCTGCCTTAAGTCAAAGTGAGCACTTTTAATTTTTTTCTTCCTCCCCCTGCGCTATAGCCCAGACAAGTGCAAACACGGGACCCCTTTTCTACACCACGGCAAACTAATATTAAGGCGATTCACACTTTCTTTTGCGTATCGATTATGAGGTCCTCAGCTCGGATTATGAAGACACGCACACGAGTGGAGGACTGACAGTGCCATCACAGCCGATTAATGGCGGGGCGTCTCACCAGTCTACACAAGACCCACGCGACTGTCCCCAAAAGGCGATCATAGCGTCAGCGAACACATCTCTCTATACTATATAAAAGAAAAGGCAACTTTCCTTTCTTTACACCTTTTTTCCTTTTATCCCAAACCAAAGCCTTTCTCTCTTAACACTGCAGAGGACACAAAAATAATTTTCTTTAATTGCCGGTAAGGCACAGATTTGAACGTTCACATAGAAAATGTAATTTCTATACCACAGCCGTCGTGTAGCGCCTTTCAAAAGGGATCTACTACCGAGAGATGATCCATATACATTTTAGCTGCTGTTAGTTACTTACCTGTTGTGTTACACAGTCTTTAAAATGTAGTTTACCCAAACCACTCCAGTAGTGCTCAATGTACCTGTACTTCTTAAAACGTTAATGTTTTACTGTTTAATAACTTATAGACTATATTTTATTATTTTTCCCTTGCACTCAGTGACCAAAGCTATACACACACATATAGACACATACAAGCATACACACAAGTATATATATGAAATAATGTCTGAATATTTTTATTAATAAAAAAGTAAACATTTTTAGACTGAACAAAAATATGTCAAAAATTAATTGTTAAGGATCTCTCTGTATACCACGTTGTCAGTTCGGCCCTCTGGTTGTAATATGACTAAGCTGTGTGCTGAGCTCACTCTTGAGCATGCAACATACAGTTGGCCATGTGAAAAGCAATCCGCCTCAAATAAATGCCAACCTTTTGTAGTGTTTGTCCCTGAGACTTATTAATTGTCATTGCGAAGCAGAGCCTTACTGGAAATTGAACGCGTTTGAATTAAAATGGGAGATTAGATGGTATAACGGGGATGCGAGAAATAAAAACTGTGTCACTGAGGCACTGCCAGTAAATATAGTTGCTTCAATTAGGTTGTTTTATAGAGATGTGACCTGAAGTCTTGTGCCGTTACAAAGTTTCGTGGTTGTAAGTTTCTGCTTCCTTGGCGAAGGTAAAGCGAAAGAAGACACCGCAGTGACACACAGAAGAGAACCCGTGGATTAAATAAAACCTACACAATAACTGTAACAATCGTAACAAATGAACAATAAAATAGAAGAGAACCCGTGAATTAAATGAAAAGGTTGCTTCGTTGGTGAAGCAAGGAAAAAGCACTTTCTTATATGTCGTTCGTTTTTAAAACAGTGCAGAAGCTGTGAGAAGCTGCTTCCTTGGCAAGCTCGTAACAAAAAGAAGACACCGCAGTGAACACAGAAGAGAACCCGTGGATTAAATAAAACCTACACAATAACTATAAAAATCGTAATAAATGAACAATGAAACAGCGGAGAACCCGTGGATTAAATAAAAGGCTGCCGTTGGCGAAGCAAGGAAAAAGGACTTTCTTATATATCGTTCGTTTATAAAACAGTGCAGAAGCTCTGAAAAGCTGCTTCCTTCGCAAAGTAAGGAAACGACTGAAGAGACGGCGTGACGCGTAAGTGTTCGCAAGGCAGCTGAAGCCCTGCATTATGGGATCTGTAGTTTATTGTGTTACCAGTGCTTCATATCCCCGGGCCATTAATAACAATAATACAGTATATAAAATGATCTCGGGCGGATATAATTACACGCCGGGCGGATGTTGCCTCGGGCCTTGAGTTTGACACATATGGAGTAAATAGAACTTGAAAAGATGTATTTTTTCGTACATCGAGCCAGCGTGCTATTGTGGTTTTGCTTGCATGCCTCAATAAGTCATCCTCCCTCGCTCTTACTTTTTTACCGTTCATCTAATGAATACACTGAGTATGGCTTTACCAAAACAATCATTGATGGT